>NW_016193599.1:0-3265 GCF_001687245.7 Rhagoletis zephyria | reverse complement strand
AAGACACACAAATGAACACTGATCAGCTTGGGTAATTCGATATCCAATAAGCGCCCGGGAGATCGGTTCGTAGCGGAACCGAACCGAAATGGGTTTGCTGTAAAGGGAAACACTTACACAAATATAACGACAGTAACTACTTAAACACACAAAATCCAAACGAGCAGTGGACGGGAATGCCTGCAGCAACGTGTGAACTCCGATGTGACAGCAACCAAAGTGATTCTTTAGTGTGGGTCGCAACGGCTTATAAATCGAATGTGTCGTCGCTCTCACGAACCGCAAATCTCATTTTGATGCCACTTCACACACTATCAGTCACATATCGCAAATTTCTCATTCACATACTTACGACAACTACTGCATTGTGATATTACTAAACGAACAACAACAACAACAACAACAACAACAACAGAAAAACCACACAGGGAACACAATAAATGTTGCTGTTGAAAAAGACATTTTGATGGGCGTCCGAGTGAGATGATCTTCTATTCGGATGAATTGTGATTGCCTTCGAAATGAGACACAAAAATTCTGTTGCCAAGAAGTAATGCAATTTTCAAATGTCATTGTATTTGTTTGGCGTGTGTGCGAGTGTGTGCTGTTAGCACTGACAGCGGCACCCAGAGAAAGGGCCGTCGACGTACATTTGTAGGCGCGCAGGATCAAGAATAATTTTTACTCGCATTCATGCTTTGTTTTGATTTGATTATAAATATAAATTCGCTATGCAACGGCGTCCAAGTGAGAAAACACTCTTGGCTAATGCATGATCGCCATAGATGGTGTGGCATGCAGGGCAAATCATTCATGCCACACATTGTGAGACGTACGTTTGCTTGACAAGTTGTATGCGCCCTCGCGTTGATTAATGATCATTGCGATTAAAAGCAGGGAAACAGTGATCTATGATAAGAGATTGTGTGTTCAAAAAAATAGTAAAATATCGAGGAGAAAAGATAACATCAGGAAAAAAAAACGAAAATATTAATCAGTTTTGAGAAAAGCTTTTAATCAAAGAAAAAATAGACAAAGACTAAAATTTGCGAATTTTATAGAAGGCTATTGAATTTATTAGAGTTAATTATGCGGAAAACTGGGTAAATCAGCACATTTTCCAAAGCATCTGATCCTATTTATTTTCCTGAATGTTTTAAGTTCTCCTTCATCTATGGGGATGAGTAATTAAAAAAAAGGGTTTTTATCAAAAAATACCTACATCTGGCACATGTGGGGCACTAAAATATTTCAGTTTTATCTTTGAAAATATCTGCAAGCGGCTTCAGGATCAAAACTGAGCCACATACAAACCCTCAATGGAAGCCTTAAAAAGAGCGCAGACCCTCCATACTTTTGAAAACGAAACGCCTTTTTAAAGAAACTCTAAACTCGCTTACACAATTTTGGCTTTCAAGGCAGGCACTTGCGTATTAGCTCTGAAAATTCCTGTCCTGGCTTCTTGGGTTTGTTTGGCTTGTTTTTAAAACTTCTTCTTTTGGATAAAATCGATACTTCTTTTTATAAATAAATACCAGAGAAATATGTAGAAGTCTTAATTGACGGTTTATCTTACGAGTATCTTTATTTGCGCTACAAATGTTTGCCGTTTTAGTACAAAAACAAAACTCCTTTCCAAATGATTCTCCACCTTAACTAAATATACCGACTTTTGAATTAAATACATATGTATTTTTGTGTGTTTTGCTAGGCAACCATTGTGTGAGTAGCGCTCACAAACTTTCACAAATTAATGTTCATTAATATTTCGCCAATAGAAAATTCTCTTGTTAGTTCAAAGCTTGAATATACCTCGGGTATCTGGAGTCCGTCGTGAACGGATCCAGAGGAAATTTATTGCCTTTCAGCCGCTTCGTTTCTCTCGCCCTCTTCCGCTATATAGCTCGTTGCAAACTTATAGATTTTAATTCTCTTGTGTGTAGGAGACATATCCATTCCCTTGTGTTTATTTACGATTTGATTGCTGCCGTCATCGATTGTTCGGAATTACTTGAGTATGTCGTCCCGCCGTTTTATGTTATTTCTACTAAAGCTAATTACTTGGGTCAAGCGAGGGCTTTTACTGAACTTTATAAAATTTCCGAAAAATCAAATACGTATTGCATTTCTATCAATAGGCCATCTTTAAGATTTTTTTTAATCATAGACTCAATAAACACTAAATTAAAAACTTCTTCCAGACAACTGCAACAGTGAGGATTTTTCCTAGCAACGTGGGAATTCCAGTCGAACAGTGGTCTAACAGATCCCCGTAATAAATGCGATATCTTCAGCTTTGCAAACGTAAATGCCTTTTTTAATCGCCTCTGTCCCATCCCTGGCTAGCATATAGTAGTTTTTGTCTACCGATCGCTGAACTGACATATGTTCAAAAGTAAGCCATTGGTGCTCCCATGGCTTCGAGGGTCCCTATTCCCTGCAGTAATCCGTGTAATCAAAGACGAAATCTAGATGCCTAGCTTAGAAGGTATCCAGCTTCCCAGAGCATAATTGAAAATTTTTCTGCAGCAATTTTCCACGAAATATCAAAGGGCAATTTGTTTAGCAAGGCGTTAAGTGCCAGAGTGGTGTTGATCTGGCAAAAAACCACTAATAACAAAATGACAGTCCGCTGTACGAGCGAATTTCTACAAGGCGAGAACTCCATAGGCTTAACGAAGGCGAGTTACTTTGGAGGAAAGACTTATTCTCTTACCAATATTTAGCTCCCTAGCTCTTCTGCTCTTCCTCTCTTCTTAATGTTAGGNTAATCGAGGTGAGATTTGTGACGGGATTTTGTTCCTAATGAATATTGAAAAAGACCAGCTCTGTCTTACTGTTAGGCGCTGTTCATTTAGTCACCAGGTTTAAGTTAAGTTCGGGACTCTTCTATCCGCATAGGGAAATGTTAGGGCACTGCTTTGGCAGATGCCATTGCTAGATACCATTAGTTTAATATTTGACTGATTATTCTTTTTGATATTGGTTTATTTTCGTAGTGCTTTCGCTCTCACTAACGTCTAATAAACAATACAGTAATTTGAAAACAACATACTGAAATTTGTTGTGACCTTAAATGGCGATTTCTGTAACACTCTCGGAGAGAACTTTTTCGAAGACATGACGTCGGTAGATGGCATTTATAAATGGGTCCACATATACGTAAATACGTACATATATATTAATGTACGAGTATTCCTGAACGAACTTATACGCACATATATATACATAGCTCTCTCGAAGATCATTAACATCATAAAATTAA
>NW_016193598.1:0-3265 GCF_001687245.7 Rhagoletis zephyria | reverse complement strand
GCTAGGCGATGGGAATCGCTTACCCTTTCGCTTCAGGAAGGCCTTATTTTAACATGGGCATGTCATTGGCGGTAAGCCCTTACCCGCAGCATTACCTTCAAACGAAGGGAGAACGCATGGATAAACAGAATCCAGAGAAGCGAACAAAGAATGCCTTACAGAGAAACTAATGTAGAATGCCCAGATGAGTACATACTTATTTATATTATATCAGAAAATATCTTAAAAGATTAAATTTAATTAAAATTTTTATAAATCAGTTTTCTACAAACATATGTATGTATTTGGGTACTTAGTCGTTTCCACATTCGTTTCTATGGTAATCGTGTTTTTTGCTGGGTAGTTGATGGTACTCGTGGCAGATGGCAAGCAAGGAAATGAGCAGTTGTTATGCGTGCAGATGGAAGGACTTAAGTAAATATGAACATACTTAGATTTAAGGCGTTGTTTAGAATGAAAAAAGGAAGCTTACGAAGGCCTGAGAGGTTCTGTTCAAAACTGTTCAAATTAGACTACTTTTCGGAAAATGAAAGCAGCATTTTTTTGAACAGAAAAATTTCTCAAAAATATCTCTTATCGCTACACTGTCAAAATGTTTATGAAAAATAGTTAAGAGTTACAGGTTTTTGATCTCGGTATATTTTCGTATACATATCGAGCCGTACCGCGAAAAAAAATAAGCGACATAATTTTCAAAAATTTTTTCCAGAGCATCCATGTAGATGCATTAGTACATCAAAATTTCAAAAATAAATGTCGCTTACATCGGCGTAGCCGGAATGAAATTTAAGGGGGGCTCAAAACTATGAAGCTAGCATTTCAGGGTACTATTTTTTATATATATAGGTAAAAACTCTAAAGTTAGGGGGCTCGAACAATCACTTAGTTTAAAGTAAACGGCATTGAAAAGTTATATATTGAAATAAATAAAATTTAAGATATAATGCGTGCATCACTTACCTTCCTAGATTTTCACTTGCTTTTTGATATAGTTGAACGTCGTTATTTCAGTTGTTGTTGTTAATATCTAGTAAATAAGTTCTTACATTTGTATAGTTGGTATATAAAATCACTTTACTGGCTGTTCAGTTGCTCGCACTGTATTCTCAAGCGTTACACTCTACTTTTGCTGGCTTTCTGCTGCTCTTTTCTCTTTGCTGTTGCGCTGCGCTATGTTGCCAATTTTCGCGTACTCGCTCTATATACGTATAGTAGGCGTTCGTTGTTGTTATTGAAGCGTTGTTTTTGCTCTTCAAAAACTATGATTGCCGTGCTTTTGCGCTGCTGCCAATTTTATTTACGCGCATTCGCTCGCACACTTTGCTATGTTGCCAAATTTCACTTGACTTCTGTTTTTGACGTATTTGAACTTAAGGAATGCACTTTTTAAACTAATTTTCTTTACTTTTAAATGAATTTGTAAATTTGAAAGTTCAAGCTGTGTAATTTGCACACTACTTAGTTGGGGAATTATGCAAATATTTGAAATTATTTTATGATGAATTTTTAAAAGTTACACATCGACTGTTTATTTTGTATGCTCTCTCGTTTACCTGTACTTTAAGGGTCTGCTCTTCACTGATATTTTTAATTCATATGTTTTTTTTTATTAAAAGTTTAAATTTGGCCTTTTTTATGCTGCTAATGTTAACCGATTTGTTCGCGCCTTCATTCACGAGAGCGCGTGTGCGTGGGTAAACAGTCGTGGCGTGGTGCTTTGCTGCTCTATTCGTCGTCTTTCGAAGTCGTTGGAAGTACGCTGGTTATACAAACAAATTTTTCGCTTTCGTATTTGAAAAAGTCTAAAATCTTGTTACTCAACATTTTTGGTGTTCAATTAACATATATATAAGTTATAGTTTTCTTTTTATATTTATAACCTTTAGTATATCTGTATACTATATATATATATATATATATGTATTGTATATATAAAATCAGTTCCGCTTTTATTCCTTTAAAATCTTAGACATCCATACAATGATTTTCCCTCTTTTCTATATATATATATATATTATATATATTTGTGATGTTATTTGTTTTTTTTCCTTTTTGTTTGTTTTTCTAGAAAACTTGTACACCTATTTTACGTGACATTCAACGCTTTCGTTGCGTACTTTGCTTTCAATAAATTCTTTAATGCTCAACTATTCGAATGTACTGTATGTAGTATATTTTTAGGCGCTATGAAAAGTACAAACATACACAAACACGGAAAAAATCGTTACAAATTTTATTTTGAGTTAATTATTTTGCTATTTAATTTAAGTATTTTTACGTAATAATACTGCAAACTTTGTGTATTTGGTCAGCCCTCGTGTTTAGCTTGCGCTGAAGAAGTGCAACACTGCGTTGTAGTCGCTTTCGTAGTGCGCTCGCAGAGTGAACCACAAGTTCGGCTCTTTTTTTTTTGGATAGTAGAAATAGTAGTAGTAATTGGTATGTAAATGTTTCTTATTGTTATTGTTGTAATGATACCGTACTAAATTGCTTTTCTTTTACGTTGATAATGACTTACGAATTTCTTACGCCCACTGCTTAAAATCAGAAAAAATCTACCGCAAAGAACTGTACTCTTCCGTTTGCGCTTTCTCGCGCTCTCTTGCCACACTACTGCTCGCAAACTAAAATTTTGTGCTCTTTTTTACTTTTTCTTTAGAGTTAAATCACTTTGAATTCACAACTAGGAATCTCGGTCGCTATTTTTCGCTTTTCAAAATAGTTAGTTTTTTTCTTTTTAATGCTTTATTCTCTCTTTATCGCTCGCATGCACTTTTTCACTTTTCTTTTGTAGCGCTTGTGCTCTTAGTTTTTTACACTCCCTTCGCTTTGGCGTTTGGCTGCTTCGAAATCATATATGAACAACCGAAGATATTTGACTTCTAGAAAATCATTGGAAAATATATTCAAATACTTAACTATCGATATACGAAAATATATCGATTTGTAATGCTCTTTTTTTAGGAAAGTATGTGTGCAAAAATGTTCACAACTTGTTCGTTTGCTTTATATGATTGTTTTGATATTCGGAGATATATCACTTCCGCTGGATGATTGATTTTTCTCACGATTCGTTCGCTATCTCTTTCTATACATATATCTCTCTCTGTTCGTTGCTTTTTCAGTGGATCGTGCACTCAATACACAGAGCAGCTGAAATTGAGAGAGTGAAAAATTGTGTGAGGAGAGAAGTTGAGATGTGATACTTTCAAAAGGTAAATTTAAAAAAAAACCTTTGTTGCATGAAAACATAGATATTCATCTA
>NW_016193597.1:0-3265 GCF_001687245.7 Rhagoletis zephyria | reverse complement strand
CTCACACAGTGTCAGGTTTGCAAAAGTATAATTTACACACAACTATGTGTTTTTACTGTCATGTGATTCACGTAATACAATAGATATTCATGGGTTGCTTTACAATCTGCTTTTCGTCTCTAGAGTACTTACATATTTGCCTTAACTTTTCTATCAGCTGGAGAAGCCACACTGATGACTCGAGTGTTGAGTCCAACGATGTCAATAACGTATATGCATGTCAGCGGATCCTGTCAAACACTTTTCCTATTTGCAAAAAGTTTACTTTGCTGTAAAGGGTAATGGTCTCAAACAGCGACCGTAATCATTTTAAGTAAAATAAAAGCCGGCATTTAATCTTTGTTTTATTATTTTAATTTTTTACGCTTTAGAATAATAATAATTATTGAGTTTCATTTTTTGGCAAACGGAAGTTCTTATTACTTTATTTTTATTTTTTTCGATCACAAATTATTATTATTTATGACTACGCCTTTTCCAACAGTATTTCAGAAAACCTCAAATGTATTTCAGAAAAGGGCAAATGTATTTCAGAAAACCTGAAATATATTTTAGAAAAGGCCAAATGATTTCAGAAAAAGCCAAGTGAAATTCAGAAGACCACAATTATATTTCAGAAAAGTTCAAATGATTTTCCGAAAAACGCAAATGTATTTAAGAAAAGCACAAACGTATTTCAGAAAAATATTTTTAGAATGCAGTTAGGCTTTTCGGAAATGCATTTGTGTTTTTCTGAAATACTGTTGGAAAAGGTGTAGATGGCAACTACATAACGAAGGAAAATTTTCAGATTAAGAATTAAAAAATACACAATTGTGTGCGTAATCGAATTCGTAACTATACTCTCACTTTCCACATAACCCTGCGTTTTTCATTGTTGATACAATAAGGTAAGCACAGCATTAAACATTGAATCGGTACAGAATTGAATTAAACACACATTTGCGTTTCTCCTGCCATTCTGTGATTAACGGAAAGATGCGATAAACCAATGCCTTCTTATCCCTTCCAATGTGTTCCTATCCCTCCTAATGCCATCTCATCACTTCAAATGCCTTCCTATTCCTTTCAATGCCTTCCTATCCCTTCTAATGCCTTCGTATCCTTTCCAATGCCTTCCTAAAACTTCCAATGCCTTCCTATCCCTTCTAATGCCTTGGTATCCTTTCCAATGCCTTCCTAAAACTTCCAATGCCTTCTCATCCCTTCCAATGCCTTCCTATCCCTTCCACTGCCTTCCTAGCCCTTCCAATGCCTTTCTATCTTTTTCATTATTTGACCAGCTTAATCAAAAGCTGTTGGTCCGATTCCCATAAGTTCCAACCTTTTGAAATTTGGTGCACAGTGTACAAAAATAATAAAGTAAAAATAATTTCTATTTAGAAAAAATAAAACTTAAATTCGAATTATTATTTTAAGTAAGACGTACGAATACGAATTTTTAAGTATAGTGAAATTGTTTAACAAAGATTACAATTTGTGAATTATTTTCGGTTACTGGTTTCAAAATAATGACCTGCAATATGGTGAAATTTGATATCAATGATCGGCCAAATTTTTTTTCTAAGCAGTTTTTTTCATACAGAAGTTCACTAGAAGCCATTGCTTGCCGAGGACTTATTTGTTTTTATACCCGAGCGCAATTGTGCGCAAGGGATAACCTTTGTGACATAACAATTGTTTGTAACAGCCTGAAGGAATCGAGATAATATAGCCAAATGTGCACATAAATGCACAGGATGTAAAACTAAATCGATTAAGCCTTGACTGTCCGTCCTTCCGTCCGTCTGTGTACGCGATAGCTCAAGTAAAAAATGAGATATCTCAATAAAACTTGGTACGCGTACTTCTTTTGAGCCACCGAATGGTATTGAAAATGAGAAAAATCGGGCAAAAACCACGCCTACCACCCATATAACAGTAATTTTCAGATATACGAAATTTTCGAGAAATCTGTAATTATTCTACCGAATTTATTCACAATTGATTTTGGCAATAACTCTTTAGCATAAAATACATTTTTAACACATCTTTGGAAAATGGGTGTGGTAGCGCCCAATTATACCCACATATGTGTGTCTCGGTAACCGTTCCATCAATTTATACCAAACTCGGTAAAATCATGGTAGTTGCCATATAAAAGCAAGGCAAAAATTTTTGAAATCGGACTAAAATTACGCCCATTTTTCATATAACGGTAAATTTCAGATATACTAAAATGTCGTTTTTTTAATTTAAGAACTTTAATTGATACTCACAAGAATGCCTTGAACAGAAGCAACATTATTATGGAACTTTTTGCGTAATACCGCCCATTTATAACCCTATACACATGTATGTAATTTTATCTCATTAATGCTCGGTTTCTCCAAACAATTTTAAAATTTATCAGACTTTTAAAATCTAAAATGACAAATGTTCCGAACAAAGGTGTGTGATCTAAAATTTTAACAGGCTGATAAATTCAAAATTGATTGGTGCAACCGGGCAATTTCAGGACGTTAGCGAAAGTGATTTGAGAAGCTCAGTTCCAGGTTCCACGCTCCTTTTCCAGTATCCACTTCTTTTCGCCATAAATGTGATATTTACAATTAATGCAACCATGCCAAGTTTCAGCTCCCTAGCGTAATTGGTTTTAGAGATATATTTTTTTCACATTTTAGTCTCTATAACGTTTCTGGATTAGAGAAATGTATGCCTTTAAAATCGGTGTACTATGTGTATACTGTAATTTCTTAGTCCAAATATTTATTTTGAATTGGCGAAAATATGCTCTAAATATGAGCCAAATCGGCAAGTAAATGCAGTTTTTCGGAATATCCCGACATCAGCGCCACCTAGCGAGTGCACTTTTAGTCGCCGTATTTCTTTTCAAGGTGCTGACATACATATCGTCGTTTAAAGTACAAAATCGCGTATCAACAAAATGCAAAACCGCGTATGCGTTATCCTGACGTCTAAGCTTTCTTCATTTTCTGGCAAAAACAACAAAAAGTTTTGAGTTTTGTTTGTTTTGTTTTAGAGATATTTGCAATTTACCGTTATTCAGCTTAAAAAAAGAGTGGATCCAATTAGTCAGGTATATCTTACGAACCAATTAAATAATCGTTATACGACGTACGGCAAGTGATAGAAAATAAAATTCTCCATAAACCGTNCGTTATCCTGACGTCTAAGCTTTCTTCATTTTCTGGCAAAAACAACAAAAAGTTTTGAGTTTTGTTTGTTTTGTTTTAGAGATATTTGCAATTTACCGTTATTCAGC
>NW_016193596.1:0-3266 GCF_001687245.7 Rhagoletis zephyria | reverse complement strand
ACCGGTTTGAAAATACCTCTAAAAATGGAGTTTTTATGAATAAAAATAGGTTTTTAAAGGATTTTTTTTGAGAAATATCTCTCAGATGACAAAACAGTTTAAGCTTAAAAAATCTACATAAAAATGTATAAAATTTTGTAAACGGAATTATAATAATGAGATTTTTGATGCTATTTTTTTAACTTTTTTCAATGATTTGTGTAAGAATAACTGCTCCAGAACCATATCATATAGACCTATTAGGTATAAGTGGAAAGGTATTTTCTCATCGTTTTTATTTCTTCAAACTTTTTAAGCTTAAATTGTTTAGTCATCTGAAGTATTTTTTTTCAAAAAATATTAAAAAAAAACTACTTATATTAAGAAAAAACTAAATTTTTGGAGGTATTTTCAAATCGGTCCAGCTCACGTAAATCTTAATATTTTTGCGAGATGTTTTGGATGAAGTCTTAAAATATTGTAGATTTTATAATTTCAGTGGAAAACAGTACCGATTTTTTTTTGTATGGGGATTGATGCAGGGTAATGTACATTTATACATAAGTGACACGCAACATACTTTTGTATCTTGTACCTCATACGATTCATCGCAAGGAATCTCCTAGCGCAGGGGTGTCCAAACTTTTTTCACCGCGGCACCCTTGTTGTGCTAAAAAAATATTCCCGGCACCCCTACTATTCAAATGTCTACGAAAACAAGAAAACACAATGCAAACTTTATGCTCCTTTAGCTTTAATGTGAGGACTGAAATTGTTTTGATGATTTCATTATTACCTTTAAGTTTATTGGGAGCTTTGACAAAGTAGAAGGTTATCAATTAGTCGGAATATATTTTTTTTTTATGTATGTTACCGATTTCTATAATTATATTTTTAAAGGAAAGGCGTTATCTTACAGGTGGTCCCATAATAATTTGGTTTAAATCTGATCATCATGATCATGAAGAAATCAACGATAATCTTAAATTTTTATATTAGAATTGAAGTCGGTTTTTTCTTTTGCTTAAAATTTACTTGTTTGCTTAAAAATTATTCATGTAAGCATTTGTTGAAAATGCAGTCTGACATGGAAATGTTAAAGTAAAAGTCTCTAGTATTTTTAATGCAATCTTGCCAACAGCAGTGTTTTTTGCATACACTTGCATCCAGAACTCTCTTGGCTCCCTTCGTAGTATTTAATATTCGGAGTGCTGTCTTCATCTCAGTAGGTTTACATATCGGGTCACATGAAAACGGGTTTGATATTATGCTGTAGACATCCTCAGAGTCAATGTCGGGAAAATATTCGACAATGGTTTTTTCTAAACCTTCCAAGTCAACGCTGGTAATGCGCGTTAACGCTAAGAAAAAAACTTTTGCACCCAATTTCATGAAAGCAATCTAAGTGGAAAATGATTTCGATTTTTTGAATTTTATATGGAAAGTGAAAAAAATAAAAAATCATTTTCCATTTAAATTGCTGGTGAAAACGGCTGTAATTTACTTTTTTAGCGTTGACTTTGAAGTTACACACGTTTTTCTGATTTACTTTGTTTATTTATGGGGTTTTCATGCAATATGCTAGAAATTCTTTGTTATCTTCGCAGCGCCATCCAACACGGGTTTAAATCCTAGTCACCAGGGAATACAGTGACTTCTCGTGTCGTTTTCTGCCTCTTACTTCATCCTAGACATCGCTTCTTTCGTTTTTCCAACCACTGCAAATATCCGAATACTTGCTCCATTTAAACTCTTTTTTCTGTACAAATTTGTCGATAGCTTTAAAAATTTCGTCGCTAGTGGTGTAAGTCTCAAGTACTTCGCTCTTGAAAAGTTCTTCGATTTGCATTGCGAATGGGTACCTCACTAACACGAGAAGAACATTAGGTCCCACTACGTCGGTACTTTCGTCAAATTGCAAACTAAAAAATTTACAAGTTTTCAAACTTTTTAGAAGTTCGTTCTCGATTGCCTCTAAAATCGCATTGGTTCCCTCCCACAGTATGATTGTGAAGTTCCAAAGAATAAGTAACATTGCACGTGCGCGAAGCTACTGCGGTTGTTATGAGAACAGTCCAGCCAGCAAAAAATCCGAAAACGGGGAGAAAGGTGGATGAAATGCGGATTAGGTCTACAAAAGTACCGAAAGGTTGTGAAAAGGATACGTTTTCGGCTATTTTTCTGAAAATTTTATGATTAAATTTTTCGTTGACAAACGCGAAATACACCACACAAGCGGCTTGACAAACCAAGCGAAATATACCTTTGCTGCAAGCCATTTGTGTTGTGTATGGGGTTTGACGGGCCACTGAAGGTAGTTTTAATAAAAATCTAAATTTTCTGATTTTCTGGTCGCCATGTTGAAGTTTGATCAAACCGCTTGCTCTGTGTATGGAAAGTTTAAAGAATTTGCACGCACCACTAGTATACTCTAGCCACTAGCGGCACCCCAGGCATACGCTCGCGGCCTCCACTTTGGGGAAGCCTGTCCTAGCCTAAGGAAATGTTCGTTCGTACATATCCATGCATGTGCGTACATATACACGCGATACACTTCAGTATCGATACGAACAACAGTTTCCTTCCCGCACAATATGATGTGTTGTATTGATTCACGTTAATGATGCATATACGGAACATGCGAGTAACGTGATTATTATTATGACGATTCGGTACTTCGAGTAAGGGTTGTATTCGTTACTCAGTCTGATCTTAAGTCACTAAATTTGAAATTAGCAATTAGTGACTATTTTTATGACTTGAGATGATTTGGCTATTCAGTAGGAGAGAGTCTCAAAAAGTTCACCAAAAATGTGTGGTGAAAACAAACAGACACAGTCAACTGATAGCGTTTATGTATGCCTTTTGCCGCGCCGCACCCTGCAGGGAGTGACGTTAGCTTATACCTAACTTTAGTCTGTTTACGCGAACACTAGTGCTAACTATTAACTGTGTATTTTGTTCGAAAAAAGCTAACTACTTTTGTGGGGCGATGGCCGCAAAAAAGTCAGACCTGGATACCTCTGCATTACATGTCAACTAACTTGTAACTAACTACTTTTGGACATAAAATATCAATAAGAAAAACAAAATATTTTTTTGTTTTTNATGATAGTATAAAATTTCGATCTTCCTTTTATTTGTCCTGAATATGAAAAAGAATCTGCAAAGTTCAGAAAAAAAGTGTAGTGAAAGTAATTTTTGTATGACGATATTTAATAGAAACTTCCCTGCAGTAAAAAATTATCAATTGTTAAAACTAACCAACTTATATTTAGCTTTTTGGC
>NW_016193595.1:0-3266 GCF_001687245.7 Rhagoletis zephyria | reverse complement strand
TCTAGAATTTTTGTAGAAAATCTGATTTAAAAGTTGCAAACTTTTATGAAAATTTATTAAATTTTTTCCTGAGTTTTGCACAAAGTTGAGAGACTTAATTTTTGGTTTTTTGTTGTAGTATGATTTATATTTTTATAAAAATATTTGCGAAGAAAAATTAAATTATAAAACTTTCCATAGGTATGTATATGTATTGTGAAAAATAAATTCCTTGTGCCAATAATTTAGTGCGGCACTGTATATACATATGTTTACGCAAAAGCTTGAATATTTGCAATAAAAAAATTAGTGCTATAAAATTTATGAAAAATTTATTTACCAAAGTGCTTTTATGTGCTTTTTCGACAGGTTCATTTGCCTGCCTAGCCATATGTCACATCCGATTAGGAAGTATTTATTGCATATTTGTGCAATTCCTCTGAATTTACAGATTTTGGCGTATTTTTATTTACTCTCTGATTTATTCCCATACGAGGATTATTTGACAGAATCTACCTATAAGCGTGTGCGATTTTTTTCGTATGAGGTGCAACTTAAAAATGTGTTGGTAAATAAATTTATATTGCTGCAATAAAAAAAAAAATATTAATTTTATGAAACACATTTAAGGATAATATTACTTCAAGTCAAATAACTCTTCGAGAGTGGACATCTTCAGATCCTAAAGTAGGTACGGCATTAACCTGTCTAAAAAAATTAAATTCAATTAGCCAACTGCAGAAGCTCTTTGACCGCCCACGTTCAGCCAGCGGACTGATAGACTTTATAAATTTGCATGTTGGGAGTTTTTTACTATCCGCTAGTTGCAAAGTTTCCCGCGGAGATAGTCTAGCCAATTTATCAACCCTGAAATTCCTAGTGAGGTCACTGTGTTTCGAACGCAGCTTAACAGATCCAAGTGCCCCGATTACGGCTTATCTATCGGAATGGATATTTAACCTTCTAATTGGCAATACACTGGTGCACAGGCAATCGGAAGACTCTTTTATGTATATCGGTCACTACTGCCTGAAAGACTCTGCAAAAAGACGGCAGCCTAAACATGAGATCTACTAGGAGTTTCTGATAGATCACATCATCCCTTCTAGCTTCGATCCATTTTCGAAGATATTTATTGTAGATCCTCCTTTTCAGTGCTAGCCTCGGAACGCTTCTATCCGCTTCTTGCGGAAGTCGAAGTTTTTAAGAATTGCCGAGTGCTCGTACTCAGTGTTGAAGGATAAGGCAGAGCCAAAGATGCTAATGGCGAAGGAAACACCGGCAACTTTATCCGAAGTTTTAATAGGTGCGACACTGAGCATAGCTTACATGGTCCCATATAACTACGGTGACCAAGCCTGAATTTTCTATCATATAACCTGGCTATATGTTCGTGTGCTTTTTTTGCAGGAATTTGATGGCAAGTCTCCCCCTCGTTTCCTTGGTAATCTGCGCTAATTTTTGTTTTGGGAGGGTATAGATAGACCCATGGTGTGGAGAGTGGTCGGTGTGGCGCGTATATCGAAGACCGATACTGGTGCACTGGGCACACCGCACCGTACATACTTCGAAGGACCGGAGGCGCTAAAGGAAACTGCTTGGGCCCACATATCTGCTGCTCTCACCTATACTTATGGTTCAAGTGTGCCCCTATTTAGGGCAACCATTTCCATGTGTATCAGATATCCTTCTTGTTACTGTTTAATTTCATATGTCCACTTTCAATTTGCCAAACATAATGTCCGATTTTTTTAACGCCATAAATTTATGTCCGGTTTTAAACTAACAAAAAAATTATGTCTACTTAATAAATAACTAAAATGTATGCTGTTTGAAATAACCTTAAATTTATGTCCACTTTTTAAATGGCCAAATAGTATGTATGATTTTTGAATAGCCATAAATTTGTGTTTTGATTTGAAACTACCAAAAAATTAGTTCTACTTAATAAATAAGTAAAGGAATATGTATATCCAAGTTTTACAGGACTGTTTTAGTGTTTAGTTTATGTTCGCTTTTTACAATTTAGAACCTTTCGTCTTCCTTTTGTCGTCCACATTTTATATTCAGTTTATTACATACAGTTTCAGATATCCGTTTTGTTACTGTCAATTTCATATGTGCAATTTCAAATGGCCAAAAATTATGTCCAATTTTTTTAATCGCCATAAATTTATGTCCGCTTTTAAACTAACAATATGTTATGTCTACTTAATAAAAAACTAAATTGTATGACCGAAAATTTTTGTCAAATTTTTAAACGGCCAAAAATTTGTGCCCAACGTACATCCATCTCTTACCATAAAATTATTTCCCAGTTTTTAAATTACGAAATAATTATGTCAAGGTTTTATGTGATCAAAAATTTACATATATCCAGTTTTCAAAATTGTATAAAAACTTTTTGAGTGAACAAAAATATATGACCAGGAATTTAAAGTGCAATATTCTTTCCATTTGGTTCAATCAATGTGCATATTAACTTAATGAAGCCAATAATCATAATTTTATTTTTAATCAGTTTTAGTAATGCATAAAATTTATTAGATCTCAACATGATTAAGTATGTGATGCGTCAAATATTCCATTATAGTATACCCTATATATATAGCCTCATGTAAATATACCTATGCATATGTCGTGTGCATGAGCATAACAAATTGAGTTAGGCCAAAACAAGTTTATTATTAGAAATTCGATTTTGCATATGCTTTTTGATGCATTTCACATAGCCAATCAAGCGTAAAATTTTTTTCCATATTTATTTCCATTGGAAATTCGAATGAAAAATTATCATTATTTCTATTACGATTTCAACGCACTTACCCACCCACACATCATTTATTGCCGCAACTAATTATGTACCTATACCACCCTGCCACTGTCCATCGTACGGCATCACCCCGCATCCAATTTAAATGTGAAATAATTTATGCATCATTTCGACAACAAAATATAATTTAGAAAATGCTTGAGCTAGCATTAATTGTGTTATGATTGCAATTATATGAATGCTGAGTGCTGAAATCCATTTTTATTTATACATGTGGGTGTATGTAGTGTAAGCAAAAGTTGTGCGTTTTCAAAGTTGTGATAATTTGAACACACTGCTATGCGTTAAGTGGAAACGAAAAGTCAACAATATGTACATAAGTTTGATGGTACATGCATAGTTACATAGATATATGTAGTAAAAGTAAACAATTAATGCATAAATTACTTAAATGTTGCCACTACAATAAGGATATTCACGATCCGGTGCACACTGTCTAGCATGGTGCATAGAT
>NW_016193594.1:0-3266 GCF_001687245.7 Rhagoletis zephyria | reverse complement strand
GAGGAAAAGACAAGCCAGAATTCCCTCAACAATCTTGAGATGCATAAATTTTGCTAGAGCAGAGAATAACCCCAACGATGGATGATTAACGAAGCGTCTTTCGACATCAAACTTTTTGAGGTGTCTCAGCAGATAAAAACATATCATAAGGCCGTCTTCACAGACGAATCTAAAACAAGCGAGTCCACTTCGTTCGCTGTAGTCAATAATGAAGAGGAGACAATATACAATGCACTACTTTCTGCAATATGCTCAGTTTTCACAGCTGAAACGTTAGCAATCTTCCATACCGTTGAGCACGCCAAAAAACTAAAGGAAAATTCTTCATCTACACGGATAGTAAGGCCTGTGTTGCAGCCTTAATGTCTCCGCATAACGCGAACCCTATCATCACAACAATCAGAGATACCTTAATTACTAATCCGCAAAAAATAAAAATTATGCGGGTTCCTGGACTTGTCGGTATCACGGGGAACCAAAACACCGAAATCACTGCAAAAAAGTTTAGAAAACTTCCTGTTCCAGCATGCGATTTCTACCCGAAAATCACTTCTACAATTTTTCAAAATTATTGTTGCTAATCCACAATAGTTTTTCATTAAAAACCGGCCTCAAGCTCAATAAAAATTGTAGAATATAATTTTTATAAGGCCATAAAATAACAAAAAAACAAATTAACACCTTATGCTAATATTCACTAAAGAAGCTTGTGTTCCAAATTTGAAAACTCTAGGTTAATTTTTATATGATTTCTCCCACTGTGGGCCGGTTAATATTTTGCTAAAGTATAGTGTATCATAATGTTTCGCTGCCTTACTATTATTGCTCAATGTTAATTTTTGAGTTAACGTACTTCAGATGTGGGCATGCAAGATGCACATTTGTTCAACTCTCTGGCGTACAATGGTATTGGTTAAAATATTTGTGTTGCGCGTACAGAAAGTAAGGACAACACATCAAGACACAAAATTGAAATCAAATAGATAAAAAATTCTCGGCGTGATTTGCAATTATGAAAAGGACTTTAGAGTGATTAGTAGACAGTAAAGAATGGTAAGACAGTCTGGAAATTTCAGCCAGCTAAAGGCAAGCGTATGAAAACCGTCTGAGAAGACAGGCTATATAATAAACTAGTATACCCGCATAGCGTTAGTACGCCAAAAATTGAATTGAATTTCAAAAACTTAAAAAATATCCCAAATGTTAGTCAGAGTTATAAGAGATCCGAGTGCCATATTTCAGCAAAACCCTGCCGCCGTTTCTGAGTGAAGAGCAGTCTCGCATAGTGTATGTTTTTATTTTTATCGAATTTAAAATCAGCCTATACCGATGAAAGATCTCTTAATTAAAATAATAATAAAACTTTACCATACATCTACAGGCTAATGCCTCTAATTTGACCTCACATTTTTGAAATTCCTTTTCAAAAGTATTCTCAAACTAAAACCTTCTTGAATCTCTTTCGTCTGACATTGTGATACACATGTATTTCAATGAACTGGTGAACTTATTCGAATTTGATTGTTCGAACAAATGGCAATTCTTCTAAATAAAGATCAGGAATAAATCCCTCTCAAACCCATTTCGATTTATACCCATATTTCAACAATTCATCCAACTTCCTAAATAATTGGAATGTAACTTTTTAAACACTCTCTTCCAAACACTTCTCCAAACATTCGAAATGTTCAAAACTAAAGATTTCTTAACATTCTTTCGTTTGGCTCCGGTATTTTTATGTTTCATATACTTTTTGAATTAGTTAATTGAGTTAGACTTTTCAAGCTCAATCATTGCTAACTCTCCTTCGCCGGACACTGCGATACATATCTTAATTAACTCATGAATTAAGTGGAATTTTAATTTTCAAACATGTGGCAAGCCCGCTAAATACAGTTCAGAAATAAAAATTTTTCAAACACCCTACGATTGATAACCATATTATTATTTTTGTGACATCCATATTTGGATATTTTGTATAACTTGTGTATAAGTAAACTAAGTTCCCCATTTCAAGCAGGTGGCAACCCTCTTCAAAATATTTACAAGCTACTTTTTTCTGAAACCCCTTTTCGTTTGGCACCCATATGGTGATATATATTTCTCTTACATAATACGATTTTTTAAACAAGGGGCGACCCTCCTATATTTCAGCTAAGNGATTTTTTAAACAAGGGACGACCCTCCTATATTTCAGCTAAGAAACAAAGCTTTTCAAAACCATTTCGATTGATACCCAGTTTTTTCTAATTTTTTTTTTTTTTTTTTTTTTTTAATTCGAATATAATTTTTTAAAAGGTGGCAACTCTTTTAAAAAAGTAAAACCTTATTGCACATCTACAGTCCAAGGCTTTTAGTTTGACGCCTCATTTTAGTTATTAAATATTTTGAATTAAATCTTTCAACAGGTTGCAACTCTTTTCGAAAAACTAAAACCAGTTTGCACATCCGCAGACCAAGCAGATCCCTTCGCGTATTATATATTTAGGTACTGCGTATTCCAATCAGGACCGAACGTAAAAATAGTACCAAAATCTGAAAGTATATGAATCGAGAAACCCGGAGTAAATACGACAAATAAAGGTCAACATCGCAACAGATTTATAAATCATAAAGCTTATTTGAGTAGTGAAGCTAATAGCTTGGTATAGCAATACATAAATACCCAAGTTTTTAATTACTCTCATAATAAATTTCAAATGTACAATGCCCTTAGCAAATAAATATTCGATTGAAGCTCTGCATACGTATACTAAATCAAACATCTCTACTAACCTCTACTATCCCACTGTCTCAGATCGCCATTGGAGGTGCATATGAACGCACATCTGCATAACATTCCTTTCGTATTGGCTCTACTCACAAACAAATTCATTCAGCAATTTGCGGTGCGAACAATGCAATTACGCCGCCACTAAGCGATACAAGGGTAACCCTGCAATTGTGTATTCATCCAACATGTCCACCGTAGCGTATGTGAAATGTCGTTACTCTGGGTAGGGAAACTCAACGTAATTTCAATGAGTCCATTGGCCGTTTTGAGGTGCAACAAATAAGAGCTTGAATAAAGTGCTCTCATCTCACTCGTAGCAATACCAGAAAATGTTCTATAAAATTCGCTGTCGAACTCCGAAAGGGAAACTATACTTTCCCGTGTGGACACCCAAAATAACATTTTCTTGCTCAATTTGACAGCGAATTTCCAGAAAACTTGGTTTGCACCAAGGCACATTAAACAGGTAGTATCAGTAGAGCAAAAACAACAT
>NW_016193593.1:0-3266 GCF_001687245.7 Rhagoletis zephyria | reverse complement strand
GATTTCCAATTTATAATTAGAAGTGATTAAAATGGTAAGATGATTCACGTCAAATTTTAAAACATAATTAAGAACCCAATGCCCACAAACACATGTAAAAGATAAAAAAGGTAGATACGAACATCGCTGTAAGGCAAGTAGGACATTTGTTATCGCAAACGAATCTCGTACAAAGGCAAAATGTCCAGTTTTGGTTGAATAAAGATAAATATCTACATCTTCCTGCATTTCACTTTTATTTATACTATACGAGAAGAATAAAAAAAAAAAATTTAAACATACAAAGAAGTCAATATACTCGCGAAACTAGGTACCACATCTCGTAAAACTGCGTTGATAGTGTCCTTCACTCACATCATAATGTGCTCAAAAACGACCTTGAATTTTCAAGGATATGATTAGCTCAAAAAAATTATTTAAAAAACTCAGTGCAATATGGTTATAAAATGATGGAGAAGATTATCTAGAATTAGAATAAGCATTAAAAATGTGCTTTTAATACATTTTTTTCCACTAAACTAATAACTTATAAGGACGTAATTCGATGATGTGGTAGTGTACCTACTAGTCCTTGACAAAAACAACTATTGGAAATTTTCAAGAATATTTAACGATAAATCTTTAAAAGGAGATTTTCAAGAGCTATTCGTCCCTGTGCACCAAAAAATGTAACTGTGTACTTTTTTATTTAATACCCGTATTTTTATTGAACATTGCACTCAATTTGATAACTTATTTGGAATTAACCATAAGAATATTTGAAATTGAATTTAAAAGTATGTACATAAAATACCACGAGCAAGTTTTTTTTCGAAATTTTCGTTTTTGGGTTTGGGTGGATATTTTGCAACAATTGGAGCAATCGCATTTTTTGGAATTTGATATTTTTACTAAATTTAGCCGCTGTAGTCGCATAGAGCGACGTCTTCTTAACATCACAGTTGAGTAATTGTGAACATTCGTTGCCTGATGCTAGCTAAAAACCATCCTTTTATTTGATATTCTTTTAAACTTTTTCTAATTCCATTAAATTAAGTGAGGTTTTCCGTGGAAATAAGTATAGTCCCCCACGCCGCATTACTCTTCATACTTTCAATTAAAGAATTCATTAATCAAATCAGTGCAAAAAGTTTATTATTATGTAAATAATTACTTTTATAAACAAAAATTGTATGAGTAATTTTCAACCCAAACTATTTCAAGTGGTTATTAGTATTAGCTTAGGTAATCTTACCAAAAATATAAAAAATCAAAAAAATACAACAGCTATAAATATAAATTACAAGAGCAGCCATCCAGCGAAGTGAGCCTGAATTTGAGACACAAAAAGAAATTAAAAACATGGAATTCGAAGTGGCGAAAAAAAGTAACCCAAATTTGCGCCGTCAAATATTAACATTAAACCAAAAAGCGCGTAAAAAATATTCATAGAAGTCCAAACGAAAAAAAAGTTCTCAACGCGACCAAAACAAATCTCATTTAGGCCGCGTCAATCACTGCTCGAAAATGTCTTCGCTGAAAGGTCGTTTTAATTAAATCTTATTTGACAAGTAATTACGAAGTGACCAAAAGCAGAATTAAAANTGTATGTAAGGTCAAAGGTCAACTACAAAATATTCGCAAAGGTTTTGCTTGCTCAGCAATTACGAAATCCCAGCACAATAATTTTAAGTCTCAATGCGCTGCGAAAAGTTAAGCATTAACCATCATTTTGTTATTTTGCCAAAGTTGATAGGGGATTTTCACTGAAATTTCAAAGATTGCCATTGTTGACATTGGAGACTGTTAACCCCACCTTGTCAAAGCTTCAAATCTCCGCAGTTTAACTATTTCATCGTCTGTTGTGTCATTTGCAGCGCTTAAGTGAGCTGTTTAAATAGAAAAGAGAAAAGACTTGGAAAAATAACTGTTCAGCCATGGGAAAAGGAAAAGCATAGACATGTCCGCAAAAAGAATGCAAAACAATAGTGAGAAATATGCAGAAGTGAACCTTAAATATATATTTGGTACAAAGTGGACAGGAATTGTTTCTCTGAATTTTTCGTTTGGCCTAAATACATATATACTTGCGATCAACTAATAAGTCAGCATATTTTGATAAATTTTGTCTGTTTTTCTTTTGTTTATTTATTGCTTATTTTTTTTTATAAAAGTCTAGCTCTATTATACAACAAACCTCATATAAATCCACATTTCAAATTTTGTTCAAAAATTATAAAGAAAATCTGCAAAGTTAATTTCAACATTTTATTCAAAATTTCCAGGGTATGCAGTTTTTTAGCCCATTATTCTAATATAATATATTGTAAAGTATTCACATCCGGGGATCTTTTTTACAGAATTTCTGAAATTTGCTTTAAGCGTGCACTTGACCCTTAAGAGTTTCACGTATGACTTTGGCTCTGCGCCGAGATCTTTTCCTAACGCCCGCGAAAACGAAAATCAGTGTGTTCACTCCACAGTAAAGTTTACCCTACCGAAACCCATAGTGGTTGACAGCAAACATATTCTGCTATACTTCTATGTAGATCATAGTCTGCATTCCCTTCAGCATCAGTATAAACGTAAATACCACTTTCGTAGTATACTCGTATTACGGCAATGAAAGTGTAAGTACCGAATTTATGTCGATTGGCTCGACTCGCCCCAACTGTTGTTGTTTGACTGTAGTCAGCCAACATTTGTTGACTCAACCAAGCCAACCGTGTCTACTACCCCAACTATTTTTTAATCAGATACATAGCTAGCTAGCTTAGAGTGAAAAGTTGCTAAGTCCACTTTTAATGAAAATTCAAATTTTTATATTGTTTTATTTTTTGTTCGCGAAATACTTGTAGAAAATGGCTATAAGAAGTTTTTTCCTCTCCTTTCAAATTAAAAAAAAAGAAACTGACTTAGCAACTTTGCACTCTAATCTAGCATTACGTTTTTTGGTAGACGTTTGCAAGTGTAAACAGTTCATTTCGAAGACATGGCTGTGCGTAACCGTACGTTTGTAAATAAATAAAAATTCCTTGGCTCTTTACATTGGTATTAGCAAGTCTTCCTGTGTGTGCGCGCTTGTCATTCATTGGCTTTGCAGTAGTGACTGAGTGAATTTACTTCGTAGCCTAAGTATGGCCATTAAACTTTGTTTACTTCCGCTGAAAGTTTGTTGACATCCGGCTTTGCATGGACATAGTAGTAGTGCAACATTGATGGGCTGGTGGGGACTTATGGGCGAATGTGACAGACACAAAGGACTGAATCTTTGCTATTGCTTTTGG
>NW_016193591.1:0-3266 GCF_001687245.7 Rhagoletis zephyria | reverse complement strand
TAATGTGCATGTAATGCAAACCGTTGGCAATTCCTTGGAAGGAATGTGTAGGACCTTTGCATCGCGGGGAATGGAAACAAGTGAAATGGATTTTCAGCTATTGAATAAAACCTTTTAATATTTTGTTAATTAAATTTAATGCAATTGTTGGTAAATGGATGAAACAAATTTTCACATTTCTTTAAGTTTTTGGTTGATATAGTTTTCTTTACCTTACCAACTAAAGGAAAGTCTGAGCCTAAACACTTTTCACGATTTTATGCTCCAGTTTTAGCCTCATCAAAAATTCGTTGTCTTCCAGGCAACTCTGCGACATACGGGATCAGGTAATATGTTCAGCCTTACTGCGGGAATACTGTTTGAACTGTTACCCGTAAAAACCCCACCAAAAGCGAGAACTGTGGCATTTTAAGCGTGAGGAATACCACCGACCGCCCTGTCCACCCTCAGTCCGAAGAATCTAGCAATCGCACATGTCCTGGTTTTCGCCCGAGTTTCTCAGCTGACACGAAGCCTATATTTCCAAGAGTGTACCACAGGTGATCAATGGAATCCAGCCGCTCCTTATCCGGCGATCCCTTTTCAAGAGTACCTTTCCTAGCCAATTCGTCAGCCACACAATTCGTCGCAACTTCGCGGTGACCCAGAACTCAAACGAGCCGAATACAGAAGTATTGCGACGCAACTTAAAGAGAGATCAGACATTACTTAACCAAATTAGAGTGCACATCCAACGCACTTACGACCCTGATAGCCGCTTGGCTATCAATATAACTGCTTCCCACCCTGACTGCCATCGCACTGTTGAGCAGTAATTCCACCGTTTTTTAATAGCAACCAGTCTGCAAGCCTGAATTTAGTACTGATGGAAGGCTCTCGATGGAAAACCCCTCCACCAACCCTGGTGCCAAAATTCAATCTATCTGTGAAGAAGTTCACTGCTCCCCTCTCGATAATTTCCGCCCGGCCCAATCCTCCCTTGACGTAGAGTGAACTGAGAAGAAACAGGTCTCGATGGCGCAGTAGTTATCCGTGCGATCAGAGATGAAATAGAAGCCCCCTAGAACCCAATCGCTTTTCCTTGAGTGTAATAGCCGTTACCGCTGCGAAATTTAGCCTACATCCTCGATAGGCACTAAATTCAGCATTACTTTAAGTGCCAATATGGGGTTGGTACGCAGTGCCCCACTAATACCAATGGCGAATTGCCCTAGTAGCCGAATTATTATGGATAAGTTGAAACCAGCTTGGGCTATCAAGTCTTTCGACCTGTTCAAAGCAGTGACATCGAATTACGTGGGAGCTGCCACTTTGAAATACTCATGTGAGAGTTTGCTACTTGATCTAACGGTTATGTTTATTCCCAGAATGCATCGCAGATGGGTAAAAATTTAAAAGGGAGCAAAGTTATATTACGAGTAATTCGTAAGGCTATAAAATTAAATCACAATTAAAAGGCTAATTATCCCACATTTCGCAGAAAGTGCTTTCAACAAATAGCTTAACCCGCATGTCAAACCAGTAGATCTGTGGAAAGTGCCTTGACAATCCTTAAATAAAGGCCGTTAATAATCACCGTTTATGAGCAGAAAAATCTATGTAGCTGTAGGCACTGGATCCGCAGGCACTCCATAGGCCATATTGTGCCTAAAAAAAATAAATAAAGGTTGCCGCCTATGCCTATGTCTCAGAGGCCGTCGCGATGAGAATGGGAAGAAATCAATTGACCTTTTTGTGTTTTAATCTCCAAACCTTCAGTAGGGCCTTCTTTTAATTTCATTTGCCCTAATTATTACTTATTTCTGTCTCATTAAAAACTTTTTCTATTGGATCCTTACTTTGTCTTTCCATAATCGATTTTCTTGTAGAGCATATTCCATATTCTGTACCATTTTCTGTGATCAGACACGGAATAATAAATCTATGAATCTCAACCGGAGGAATGTGAGCTAAAAATTGCGTCGCGGGAAAACAACACCGACCAATTAGTAAAAATGCGTTTCAGCAACTGCATGAATAAAATTTATTAAAAACTTTATCCTTTTCAAACTTTTCTCGGCATAGAATAAATTTTCGCACATGCTTCGCAGCATCCACATATATACATAGTAGGAATGTTAATCCCGGAATACCGGGACCCAAAAATCCCGGGATCCTTGGCAAATGGATCCGCATTTTCGGGATTTGTAATTTGCACTGATGGCGATAATAGACACTTCATTTTCTTGACCAGTATTGGCTATATTTAATTTTTTTTATTAATTAATATTTTTCTATAAATTTCTAGCTCGTTATACATAATAATACCATGCGATAGTAAATTTTACACAGAAAAATCAATATATTCGCGAAACAATGGGCCCAATATAGTAAAATTGCTTTTTGACTTTTTCACAGTAATCCAAAAATAATTTGAAAAATTCAGTGAAATGTGCTTAGGAAAGAAGTATGGGTATCAAATTAAAGAGGAAATTCTGAAGAATTTAATCAGATTCAATTTTTTGGTACATAAGCACCAGTAAGTATTGAAAATGTCCTTTTAAAATTTTATCCTTGAAATTTCACCATAATTGTTTTTGAAAATATTATATGTTAAGGACTTATATAGACTCGATAAAATCCGAGAATTTCGTCCTTCTAACTATATTAGCTTTAAATATTACCTGTTCGTACTTGTGAATCTAAAAAATTTTAATTTTTTAAATTCTAAAGAAATTTCCTGTCAATTTGGTACCCATATTTTTTATTCTACATTGCATTGAATTTTTTAAATAGGTAATTTTTGGAATCAATCACGTCTTTGAAATTACAAAGTCCTTTAAAATAAATCTTGACGTCAGAGAGTAAAAGTAGGTTTCAGACCCTTTATTTATTATTTATTTTATGGTAGGGAAGATAGAAGCAATTTTTTCAATTTAAGTTGCTGAAAAGTAATGAATATCTAAATCCCGGAATCCCGGAATTGCGATAACAACGTCTCGAAAATCCCAGGATCGTAAACACTTTCGGTTAGCGTCAATTAGTTGCAGCCTGGAAAACTGGAGCATCAACTAATCACAGTTTGCCACAAAACTATTAAATTGCTAGATTCCGCTCTATAAAATAACAGCAACAAAAACTCAAAAACATTCAACTTTTCAACAAACTCATCACCATTGCATTGCAGGTTGTCGTGCAATTATGAGCACGGTAAAAGAAAAAAAACTCCAAAAAAAACAAAATCCCTATGCAAAAGTAAAATAACAAAAGCAAAAACAATGCATGTA
>NW_016193590.1:0-3266 GCF_001687245.7 Rhagoletis zephyria | reverse complement strand
TCGACATTTTTATGCAACCTATCTTCGCTTCCTGCCCACCGTGACTTGTAATTAGGAAAAATGCCGGAAAAGAAATTATAAAATTGATTGATTGATTAATAAAAATAGAGAGGGAATTATGGCTATTACAATAGAAAGTAGAAAGAAAATACGTGTTGAAAGCAAAAAGGATCTAAAAGCAAAGNATTAGGAAAAATGCCGGAAAAGAAATTATAAAATTGATTGATTGATTAATAAAAATAGAGAGGGAATTATGGCTATTACAATAGAAAGTAGAAAGAAAATACGTGTTGAAAGCAAAAAGGATCTAAAAGCAAAGAAAATATAAATACACTGTTAATCATAAAAAAATTTATGATTCGAAAAATTATTTTGAAATATTGTAAAACAATATTATTTTTTTTTTGGTTTTTTAAAGTTAAAGTTTTATTTACTTACAGTAACGAACAAAAGTATTGGCACACTGAATTTTTCGCAATATAGGCAAAGTATTTTTTAGAAAAATTCCAAGTATGCAGCTTAATAATCCATTCAATTTTTGTTTATCAAAGTGCAAGTTTAAAGTTGCTTGAAAATCTGAATATAAAATTGCAAATTAGTATGCAGATTTATTGAATTTTCCTGAGTTTTTCACAAGGTTTACACATTTGATTTTTATGTGTTTTGGTGTAGTAAGAACTATGTTTTTATAAAAAATTATCGGAAATAAATTAAAAACTTTGCATATATGTAATGCGAAAATTTACTGTGCTAAAACTTTTGTTCAACACTGTACATATAAAAAAATATATACAATAACTTCTCCCGTTACAATAGTAAAAAATATGTAATTTGCTTTGTAGTGCAATCTTGCGGTTTTTTATATAAGAAATAGATATCAGAAATTAATTTCTCGTATCAATAAACTCCCAAGCACAGGTTTGTATTAAAAAAATATATCCGCAACACTTTATTAAATATTAATCTGCATATTTTATCAATTCGTCGGTATATTTTTTTATGTATGTTACCGCATACCTTTGGACTACATTATCCGTTTTCTAAAATTTTTTTTTAAAGGAAAGGTGGTTCCTCAGAGGTAATCTCCTACTAATTGAGTGTAGATCCGATAATTGGGCCATGAAGAAAAAAACGGTACTCTTAAATTTGTATATGAGAATTGAAGTCAGTTTTATTTTTTGTTTAAAATTTACTCCAGTGTCCACAGCTTCTATGAAAGAGTCGTAGGCCTTCTTTTTTGTTAGTTCAATTGTGTCATTTGTATGAACTGCTTCGGCTAATACTTCGGCTTTTGTTCTCTTTTTATATCGAGGCTAAGTGCATTGTTCGATGGGGTGATATCGTTGCCAAACATGATAGTACTTCGTTTGCCATCAATAAAGACTAACTTGACGTAGTTACAGTATTCCACATTGATGCGAGCCTCAAAAGCTTTGAATAATATTCGCGAGTATGGCTTTTAATTTTGACCGTCTCAGGTAAGTGGCAGGCCTATAGATAATATTTCTTAATCAATAATTTTTCAAATACTTTTTGTTTGACACCTATATTATAATACATACTTTATCTTATTAACTTAATTGAATTAAATTTTCGAAATTGGTGGCAACTCGACTCAAAAATATTTTCAGTAGTAAGCCTTCTTAAACCTTTTTAATTTGATACCCATATTGCAACATTTAATTTGTCTTACAAATTTAATTTAATTTAATTTTGAAATAGGTGGCAACCTCCCCTCAAAAATATTTTCGCCTGTAAGCCTTCATAATCTCTTTCTTTTGACAGCCATATTGTAATATCTAATTTATGTCATTAACTTACATATACTGAAATTTTTGAACAGGTGGCAACTCTCTATTTGTTTTTCTGGGTTTAGCCATCCGGATATTATAAAAACCAAACCAAAAAGAAAAAATATTCAAATCGGTCAAGCCGTTTTCGAGTCTTAGCGAGGCTAACGGACAACAATTAATTTTCATATATAAGATATCATCTTTTAAAAATGCGCAGGCTTGAAATTGACTTTAGAGCCATGGTCTGGAGGAATTTTTTTCTTAGAATTTTATGAAGAATCCGAATATGCTAGGAACAATGTCGAAAAGAACCGATCCATACAAATTGACCCGCCCTAAGTTACATACATATATACATACCCTGCAGTACGGGGGAGCGACTACAGGACTGATGAATCGGTAGCTACCTGGTAAACTCCGTCAATTACCGACCGACTACTTTCAGTGTTTTTCATCGATTACTTTTACAAGGCAATGTCCTAGGCGGTAGTCACCATCGGGTCTCTCTGCACTACCGGGAGTTACTAAAGTAATCACTTGCGTGATTTTTGAGCGCCCTCTGTCGCTATTCTGCTTCCGACTGGTTCGACTCTGCACTATCATGTGCACTACCACGGGTTAATAGAGTAGCTACTTACGTAGGAGTCGGTGCTGTAGCAGTTCAAAAGTAGCGATTGACTCCAGCAGTACTGGAGGGTACATACATTTTAATTTACACATTTGTGTGTTCTTCTATTTCTATTGCTTCTGTTTTGCATTTGATTTGTTAAACCCTCTTAATTTATTTCGACTCTCTTTTTGTTCAGACAATTTATATCCACTGCACCAATGCTGATAAGCTCAATATTAACAAACGGACTCTTATTTGTTTTCTATTGTTTGTTTGATCGTGCATTTGTTTTCGTTGACCATTGAAATGCCGACTGATCATACTGTCTTGTTAAATGTGCTATGTAAACATGCAGATGGGTTCAAAACTGTTCACTTCAACGCTCGCAGTCTAAACAACGAAAAACTAGATTATTCTAGAAGTATCTTTGAATTATCTTCTGTCGATGTCATCTGAGTGACGGAAACATGGTTTAACGTTGATATTCCAGACAGCTTCTATTCCATTCCTAATTACAAGCTATTCCGAAATGATCGTTTAGGTAAAAAAGGGGGAGGTGTAGCTATCTACTGTAGAGATTACTTAGATGTTAAGATTGTAAGTCGTTCATCTACATCTGAAATTTAGTTTCTATCTGTGGTTCTGTCCGATACTTACTCTAAAGTACTTGTGTCATGTGTGTACAATCCCAATAAAAACTCTTATCTACCTTTCTTTGAAGATATTTGAACTCAGTTAATTGACTACGACCATTTGATTGTTTGTGGTGATTTTAATATTTACCTATTAGCCTTTGACTCAACATCGACCAATTTCATAGGCCCCTATTGCGAGTGTCGACTGGCAGTAGAATAGAAATTTGT
>NW_016193589.1:0-3266 GCF_001687245.7 Rhagoletis zephyria | reverse complement strand
GATTTTTTATTAAAAACCCAAGTGATAAATATTTATGGCTCACATACCTTACTTAATACATACGTAAACATGTAAAAAATTAAATACATATGTACATATTTATGTATGAGCATATGTATGTACCACCATGTTAAGCCCCAAAGGGTGTGATAAAGTTATCAAGATTGTTAAATCAATTTCTAACTTCTATTAAATAGAAAATACAGCAGGTTGAAAAAAATATACATATTTCTCATTAAACATAACATGTGAAAGTAGTGTACATTAATGAATAAGCTTAGAATTTTAGTGCCGTGTTTAACATAAACAACAACAATAATAAGAACAACATTTTAAATTAGTGATCGTCACTCCCTTCAGTGGCTGGCTGCACAGTTTTTGTTTGATGACCTAAATGCTATAAAACTAANAATATATGTATGTATGTATGTATTTACATGTGTGCATTAATCCGAGTGAAGGCTTGTTAAAAAAACAAAAAATAGCTTTGTTAATATGTTAAAGGAAAAGAAACTACAGCTAAAAATTTAACGCACAAATAGAATCTCAAATTCAAGCACAGTAAAGAAATATGTTAAAAAAATAACAAAAAGTTAAACAAATAAAGAACGTTCAAATATTCAAATTCAATAACACACTCAGTATGCTATAGTGCAGCAGAACACCCTAATGCTTGGGTTGGACATGAATAATTAAATTAATTAGACACATACTAACGTGGCAATACAAGCAATATGTACCAATTGACAGACTTCATTTGAAACGGTGGATTTGTGTATGTAGTTAGTATGTAGTATAAGCAACTGCTTTCTTATTTTGCTTATGTGAAGTCAGAAACCGTGATCTTTAAACCTACTTTCCTGATTAAAGGCAAATATGAATGAAAATGATTCTTGGTGAAATTGCCAGTAATTAAGTTTGATGTATAGTTGACATTTTTGTTCGTACATTAACCGATTCAGTTGAACAAAAATATATTTTTTTTGGTTGTCGCCAGAAAACTCTGATTAAATTACCACAATTCTCGTTTCACAGACAACGGACGTTAAAAATAGAAAATTTGTAGCTAACTAAAAAAATGTTACCAACTAGATACATACACTAGGGTGCATATAAAAAAAAAAATTAATTAATTATATGTATCTTAAGACTTTCGTCAAAGTATTTCGGAAAAATATTAACATGTACGTAAGCTAGACCAATTTGAAAATATCTCCGAAAAATCTCATCATTTTTATGCAGACCTTTTAAGTGATTTTTTTAGAAAAAGTATTTTTATAAACTAATTTTATTTACAGCAAACTTTATTTTCGGATGTACTTTTTCAAATAGGTCCCGCTCTCGTAAAGCTTAATGGCTTTCCGAAATATTTTGGCGGACGTTTTAAAATATAATAGATTTTATATTACCGATGAAAAAACAGTACCGATTATCTATTTATGTGGAGTGATGCACCCTAACATATATACTATGATGTATGTAATCTCTCCTTCACAAATTGAATCAATAAATTTTTTCAAATTTATGACTCCATCCAAAGTATATCGTACCTTTGCTGCAAGAGCATCATAGTCAGGTAACGGATTTTATGGAAGTTGCCGTTTTCTCTCCTAGTAAGAGTAAGTGCGATTAAAAATTATCACGACTTATCTTTCCTTGATTCCAAATATACACATTAGATGTTGCCTTTTTTGCGTTTAATTAAGTGGCTATTGCTTATTCATATAAAAAATACATATATATAGAAAAATATAAACCCATAAGGGGCCTACTGTCAAACTGGAGGTGAAAAGCCGTTTTTGTAGCAAACGAAGAATTGGCACCACTAACGTCCGTTGATAAAAGAGTAAAGGGCTAGGTAAAAAAAAAATATGTATATATTTGTATATTGCAATCGATTGAGCTAAACATAATGGTCATTTTTTTTACAAAATATTTTGAAAACCAATGTGTGGATTTCCGGTTCACTTTTCGTGTCCGTGTATTCACTACGGGCGGATGGAAAAAATTCGGGGGAACTTGTATTCGAGGGAAACTCTCGATAAGACTTAATATCAATTAACGTATACATTTTCCATATTATGAAACCGTTTGCTATAAAACAAAGAATTTCTGGTAAAATAAACACTTCTAAAATAAATGTACATTTTTGTCTATTTCTCGTTTTTTAATGCATTTTCTCCTTGCCTTTTTCGAGATTTTGAATGTCAATTTTGTTATTTTATTTTGAATTTTTTATAGGGTTTAACTCCAAAAAATTCGTTATTTGGTCATAATCCCAAAAATTAATAAGTCGAGAAGAACGGCTTTAAAGTTTTCAGTCAAAATATGCTATATATTACGGGGGTTCGCAAAGTACCATCAAGGTCATATCATGAATTTTCGCAGTGCTAAAAAATAGTTGTTTGTGGTTTCAGATTCTCTAAACATTTATTTAAGCTTTTAAAGTTTACGACAAACACTTACGACACCGTTGTCAATCCCTCAATTTTCTTAAAAATGAGCTAATCGATATACATAGCTATGAAATTTTCACATAACATAACTAAGTAGAAGAAAGGTGGCGGTAATTTCTGCATATTTAACTTAAAAATATATATATTTTTTGGATCATGACTCTCGCAGCATTGGCTAGATAAATTTTTTTAGATCATGTGAAAAACCTTATAAAATTTTATACCGCAGAAAAATACCTGCATAGTAAAAATTTTTTTTGTAAAATTAACCGATTCACACAATAAAAATTGCAACCTAAACTTATAATAAGTTTTACTTACCCGAACCTATTCACAATGTGCGGATGAAAAATTTTCGGGCGAAATTTTTTTCGGGCGAAACTTATGATAAGACAGAATAAAAAATTGAGACAAGTGAACATGGGTTTATCAACGAAAACTGACAAGTCTATTTTCGTACCGCTGAAATCTAAGAAGTTATGCTATTTTAGGGATAAATAAATTCAAAAATATAAGGCAGAAAATCGTCAAAAAAAGCGTCACCAGAAATTTTGTCACATGCATAAACGTTTTGAGGTTTTTAACGATATTTCTAACTTTGAAGTAACACCCCTTTCGCCAAAAGTCAAAAATGTACAAATGTATTGAAAAGATTTATAATAAATACCATGAAGATTCCCAGTTAATTCGGCGCTAAGCAGAACTTTTTTAAATCCAAACGAAGTGTAAAAGGAATTAACAGAAATTTTGAACTAAATCCATACATACATACATACAAGCATAAATGAACAGCAATATAAACATTGTGAC
>NW_016193587.1:0-3267 GCF_001687245.7 Rhagoletis zephyria | reverse complement strand
GGTTATTGCCCGATTTCAAAGATTTTCAACAGATTTCTTAGCTGGACCCCAGGCCAGATTCGTACCGAGTTTAGTAAGGATTGATGAAGCGGATCCTGAGATACAGCATTTCATCATAAGTGGGCGGAGTCCCGGCCATTTTCCAAAAATTGCATAATATTATTTTTCACGAAAATTCTACTTGGCATATTTATTTTCAACAATTTGGATTCAATGTATACTGAAATATCGTAGTTTATGCATTTTTCGAAAATACCGTTATAAGAGAAAGGGGAGTTTCACCCATTTTCAATAGCAACTTATCTAGGATAAAGGGCAACCTTCCACTGATCGGTATTAATTTTGAGGATTAGGGGCCTAATTCCGGATCAACTGCAGCCAATTCCCGAGGCGAATTTATTACAGTACGGGCTTTTTTTTAAATATTTAATTTTTCCGCTAGTTTTTTTTATAAAAACATAGTCAATTCTATAACAAAAACCAAAAACTTCAGAGTTTCAAACCTTGAGCAAAATTTCATTTAAATATTACACTTTTTATTCACACTTTCTAGAAGATAAGTTGGGTATGCAGTTTTTTAGCCCTTTCAATTTTAGTATAATAAAGTGGAAGTATGATGAAGCTAGGACTTACCATTGATTTTTGGGAAATTTTTTGTTGAAGGTGTCGCACATTTTTTCCATATAAAAAAAATTTCAAACATTATTTTGTATGGATAAAAGGAGCCACACCTTCAACAAAAAAATTGCTGAAAACCAATGACAAGTACTGAATGGGCTGAAAAACTGCGTTCTTAAGTTTTTTCTAAAGAGTACAAATAAAAATGCAATACTTGAATGAAAATTTGCAGAATTTTGTAAAAAATTCGCTGTACCTAAATTTTATTGACTGACTGTAGGTATGTATATAAACAGTTGGTTTCGAAAATGTTTTGATTTAATATTGCGTTTTCTACTAAAAAAAAAACCAAAAAAACCTACTAAATGCAATCATTCCATATCTAGAAATACCTTGTTGTAATTCATAGTAGTCTTATCTCGGCATGCAGCAGCAGCTTGTTGCATGCAACCTTTAAATATCGAATACTTTTCCATTAATTCGTGGCATGTAAAAAATGTAAACCCAATTATAATTTTTGACAAGTATTTGCCGTCAATTTATGCTCTTTCACCACGAGGACGCAGATATCAAATAATACCAAACATGTAAACAAGTATTGTATATATTTAAGCGAAAGCCAAATGGCTCAATGTAAGGTTGCGCATTGGCACCTACTGTGGTGACCCACTTGCCAATAACAGTAATACTATATGTATAGACATAAAAGGAAACATATGTATGTATGTATTTAAGAACTGCAATAAAAACACTTGCTGCAAGTGAAATTATGTTTACGAATTTTTATTGAAAAAAATGAATAAAAATTAGCAAGATGGCCAATAACTGTAGGACGCACAACCAATGCGACAACAGAAATTTTCGTACTCTCTTGTGTCTTTACAAAAGGGTGTATATTTGTACGTGTTTATAAATATGTATGCATTTCTTATGCATACTATGTATGTTATGTATGCCATGGCTTCGGCTTTGGGGCGCTACGCAATATCATCAGCGTCAAAATCAGCAGCAACATAAATTTCAACTCATTTGTTGCTCGTTAATTTTACAAAATGCGCCAGACAACACCAAAATGCATTGCAGCCGCAATAACAACAACAAAAATCAAGCAAAAAACTCAATAACAAAAAAGATGAAACAAAATGCGGCCAAAGTAAAATCACCAAATTAAATGCAACGCATGCAGCTTGTGGCATGCAACGGCACAAATGCAAACGCACACAAACTCAGGCTGCTCCGCACAATCGCATTGCAGAGGAGCGGCAACATGCTGTGCGTTTTTTTTGTTTTTGTTTTGGCAATGCGCATGCGCATGCGCATCGATCGCTCAACTAAACCCGCGGCATGGCGCTGTGCATTTGGTTTCATGTTGCGCGCTTCATAAATTTTTTGTTTTCTTACGTTCTTTAGTATTTATTTTTTCCTTTTTGANAGAAAATTTATTACGCTAATTAAAATAATTCTTAATTAATAAGATCGCATTCAGTTGATAAACGACCGCGAAAAAGACTGAGAGACTGAGGTAAGGTGTACTGCACAAAAAATCGAGAATCGATTAGTTTTTAATTTATTTGGGCAAACTATTGTAGTTTTTGCTTTTCCCACAATCGTTCGATGTACGTTAAACCGAATGAAAGACAATACTCGACACAGTCTGAATATTAGTGAGATCTTTGACACACTCACTCATTTGCAACTACGAAGATAGCAACGGGAGCCAAAAAATATGTTCTACAAGTGATCGAAAAAGATCGTAGTTGGATATATCACCGCTATGGTGGATTGGTTCAAAGCACTGATGAGCACTGCCTTGCCCGCGGTAAAAGCTTTCTTACGCTTGCTATACATTTTGTATAGGCGCGAGCAGAGTAAAAGCTCTCTCTGCCCATCGCTGGTTCAAAGCAATCGACTATCTTTTTTTCCAAATCACCTCTGAGTTTTTATTTTATTTTTTTCAAGACATTGAAAAAAGACGTCTGTCAAAAGCGTAGTCCTTTATACTAACATTAGGTACCGTTTTCACAAGTATCCTTTAAAATTTATCTGCCCTTCAAACACATTTTTTTTTCAAAACAAAATTTCTATTTAAGCGGCAGATAAATTTTAAAACGCGCTTGAGAAAACGGCCCTAGGAATTTCTATTTTTCACATAAATAATGAAGGAAAGAAATTATTTTACTCCTGAAATTCCATACATAACTCGCTTTAAGTCAATGCATCGGAATCGGTAATATTTATTTTTGGAGGAAATCAAAGGCTGTAAAATAAGTCACTTGTGATTTTTCCAAGAATACACTCCTCCAAAAGTTGTTAAAGTTTGAAGTCAAACATTTTTAAATATTCAGGAAAATGCATAACACCGGCAACAAAAAAAAAATTGCCAAAAGTTAACGGCATTTTGTAGCCACTTCAAACTTGTACTTTGCAATACTAGAATCAAATTGGCTACAAAACTGCATACCCAAATTTTGATGAAACCTTTGTCGCCTTCGCCGGGGGCCCGAGAAATTGTTATTAAACGTAAGGCCCTCAAGTAGTTTAAAAGAGCTTCATAACTTCTGTATGTGTAATGTGTTCATACACATGTGTTCGGTGCCATTGTTTGGTAACGGGTGATTTTTTTGAGGTTAGGATTTTCATGCATTAGTA
>NW_016193585.1:0-3267 GCF_001687245.7 Rhagoletis zephyria | reverse complement strand
CGTAGCTAATTTAATTTTTTTATTCCCCATACTCAGGCGAACTTTTTCACATTGCATTTTAATGAAGAAGAAGTGCGTGAAATAGGAATTTCTAGTTTTTTTTCTTTAGTTGAATTCTGAGCAAATTTCATTAATGTAATTTATCCCTTAACACATGACTTTCATTTAGGAAATAAAGGTGTGAGCATAAATTGGTACTTAAGTTTGGTAAGAGTATTTAGAATGGCGTCGAAAAACTTAAAGCCCAAATGGCAACTCAATAACCGCCGTTTTGGTAGCCTAAATCTCGTATGACTACACTGAGAAAAACAAAAGTGAACCATATCCTCTATGTTCCAAGGTAAAACACATACTTTAGACAGATTTATTTTTGGAGATTTTTTCGTTTGAATACGATTTCGTTTTGGACTTCACAGCTGCGTTTTCGTAATTAAGAAAAAAACTAATAAAACATCAAAAATTATATGTATTCAGTATGACAAAGGAAACACAAACTTTTCGTATTTGTTGGGCAACTGGGTAGTGATACGTTCGGTTTGTTTTCGTACTATGGTAGTAAGCATCTCTGCGCACTCAGCTACAGTACACATTGTACATATTCTTATTACGTATTGTACATACATATTCATACTAGGAGTGCCAGTTATTGTCGAAGTTCGACCATTATTCTAATTTTTTAAGGGCTCTGGAGAGGTGTTCTAACTTAAGACGTCGTTTAACTTATAAGGTACAAACTATTCAGCGGAAAATCTCCTGCTTTTTAACCAAAACGTGAAAAAAATTTTTTGTGTATTTGAAGGTCTTTGGATAGCTTTGGCAGGACTTGAAATTGACCCGATACATTCTAGTTTGTCGATAAATTTCTATCTGTTTATACATATCGATAATTTCATGAATTTCAAAAACACTAAAATCCGATAACTCAACAAAATTCGATAACTCGACTAATTTCGATAACTGTGCGTTTCGAGAGCTCGATAAGTTTCTATAACTCAAAAATGTATATACATATATCTCGATATAAATCGATAGCACGATAAACTTTAGATACCTCTATAAATTTTGATTACTCGCTTAATTTTAATAGCTCCATAATTTTCAAAAGCTATTGCCAATTTCGATAACTCGTTACGCTCTGGTAGCACGATAAAATTCGATAAGCAGTGTTAACTCGATAAATTTATATAACATTAAAATTTCGATAACTCGATATATTTTGAAAATTCCAACAACTTCCATTCGATAAATCGACAAGTTTCAGTAAATCAATAAATATCGATAACTTCATTAACTCTATAAATAACCATAAATCAATAAATATCGATAAGTTGAGAAATTTCATTAACTTGAAAAATTTCGATAATCCCATAAATTTTTATAGCCGTAAATTTCGGCAACTTAGTTTCTGTTCCTTTAATTTCAACGACTCAATAAACATTGATGGCAGTGACTTGATAACTTTCGATAACTAATTTTTTTTTACTGAATTTATTTCGAATTCTATCGAAAAATTTCCATAAATTGTTTTACCCTTGAGTTACTCTAGTTCTTATCTATTTCTCATGGTTTTAATTTTCGTCTTTATTTTCATTCACTTTTTTGTCTTAATCGTTTATAACATTTATTTTGCATCATCACAAAAATAGAGAAAATTTTAAATGACGATTTTGGCCGTAATTTTCAACCAATTTCGAAACCACAAAAACCCCTCCGATGGTGTTCATGGTGTTCATGGTTTCGAAATCGGCCCTGCAGAATCACCAAACGAACGGTAACAAAATTTATATTAGCGCATTAATATATAGATTTTGGTAAGGAAGCTTTAAAGGAACCGTAACATTAAGAAAAGAGTACGGGCAAATAGGGACCTTACAGCCACATATAGCGCACAGCTGTACATAGCTGACGTAAGGCTCTTTATTTTCTTCGGGCTCCCAGTATGGTGACGGACAAAAGCAAATTGGTAACGGTATCTTCCACCACCGACAAAGCACCCGAAGCTCTCGCAATCCTTCTTGCGATAAATTAAAATGATTCAGACACAAATTTTACCTGGCTTGGAGCAACGCTAAATCTTACACTAAAATTCTAGATATTTTGTATAATACTACTGGTCGGTTCTGCTTTGGTAATAAGTTTTCCCGTTAGGAGCGAATGGACGACAGAAATTCAAAAACGAAATGTCTAAATCATACTTCTCTTTCATTTTCTTAAAATTTTTTTTGCTAAAAATTTTGCTTCTGTAATATTGCTATCTATGACATAAATATTTGTCGCATATCACGCAATTTAATAACCTTGTATTTGTTTCAAATAACAACTTAATTCGATAATTAATCAAAAGAAGTACTAACTATGCGGTACAAGCGAAACCTTAAAAAATTTAGCAAAAAAAAAAATATCTTGAAATTCCAGCAAATCTTGTCAAACAAGTAATTGCAATTGTGTCGCTTTGCTTGGTGAAGTGATTATAACAAATTTGCCATTATGATGTGATCATAATCACAAAGAGCAAACAACATAGTGTCATTTTATTTCATATCGAATTACCAGCAAAACAAATTTACACATCCATCCATACACAAAAAAAAAAACTCCCAAAAGCAAAAGAAGCGGGTGTACGGAGAGAACGACAATTCAGCTGTTGAATTGAGCTGAGGCGTAGAAATCTAAGTCGTTGTCTTCTGAACGGCGTCAATAACCGGCAGCGTTACCTCATTCAGTGTGCGATTTTTTTTCTATATTTATTTTAGCATTTTTTNAACAATCTTTAAAGCATACGCCATAGAAAATGGCCTGCCGAGCAAAGTACGCATGCGCACCCTAGAAATATTAAGAATGAATACGAAATTTGCTTCGCCAACGTGCGAATCAAAAGCATAACAAACAGAGTTATATTTAATTTTTTTTTTATATTCCAAACTTCACGCCAGGTCATGGTTTGTTTAGCAAAATTCTATACAGTCAAGTCAACCTACAACAGCTATAAATTGCGATAAAATTACTACAGTTGAAGTGATCGTACATATGTATGTCGGTTTCGCCAATCACCGAACGCTCCTTCATCGAAATTTTACTGGCCGCTCAAATGTTGGCTATCAACTGCGCGCATAACAAATTATTTTTTCAATTCTTGCGCCGTCATTTAAATGTTAAATTTATGCATTTGAATTGTTTATTACGCTGCGATCAATATTTCGATTTTTTTCATGCATAACTACATAACGGGTGATTTTTTAAGAGCTTGATAACTTTTTTTAAAAAAAA
>NW_016193584.1:0-3267 GCF_001687245.7 Rhagoletis zephyria | reverse complement strand
GAAGCCTTCGGGATAGCCGAAGACAGCGCTGCTCTTACTTGTTTTATTTTGAAAAAACAACTTTTCGTAGAAATTGTATAGAATTCTTTAAAATTAATATTCTTTGATTTCAAAACAAAAAGCGGTATATTTTTTGACCTAGAACAATCCTAGGGGGTGAGAGCATTAAAATTCCAACTTTACTACTTTTGGACCACCCTATTGTACACCCATCACTCGAACAGTATGCATGAAATTGAAAGCCGGTTTCACCGAAGTATTGCTAGCAGTCTAACTTAAAATATAGAAAGAAAAAAATTAGAGAGTTGCCAGCTGTTTCAAGTTTGCAGTTTAAGTAAAATGATAAGACAAAGCAATATGCAGTATGGCCGTCAAAAAAAAGAGGGTTAATATTATATTAATATGTAGTCAGCTGGAAACACTTTGCAGAGCCTAAACTTAAGGTTAAGGGAGATTACTTGGAGAAATGGTGTGGAGATAGAAATATTCACGGCCAACATCGCTATATACCAATCAGTTCTACAGAAATGAAGTCATAGTTTCCAAAGATCATCGAGTGCATATATGGCGGGCTTCACACAGTGCTTTTTAGAGTGTTGGTGAAACGGCATATACATACATACATAGGTGCATAACAAGGGTGCGAGCATGTAATGCAGATAGCTTCACCACCAAATTCCCCTGCAGTCCTAAAGTCTCCGAAATAAGATTTTTGTGAGCTATTTAGATTATTTTCATATTAAGATGCCAATTGCCTTTAGCTTCAATAAATATTGAATGCTTTTAAGTTGCTGGTGTTTCCGACCGAATGGCAGCATGAGAATCTTATTTTGAAACGAGTTTCAATTAATAGCTGTCAAATCAAACGGATGAATGTATGTGTACATTTACAATTTCCATTAAAGAAAAAATCTTAAACATTTTACTATAAATCTTCTTCTTTTTTTAACTTGTATCATTTTTCAGAATACATGTGCAATCAAAAGTTATTGCGCGATATTACCTACCTAGTGAATTTTGATTGAAAACTGTACAAGAAATTATAAATAAAAATAAACATTAGTTTGTGATTAAGAAAAACTTTAAACTAATTAAAATCGTCCCTAAGTTTGTAAAACGAGGAATAAGCAAAATAAAAGTATGGAAAAAATAACGAGAAACAGTTTGCCGTTCCATTTCTCAAATATGAAACTAAATAACTTTTTAAATAAATAAGGTGCACTAAAGTGGCAACAACACAGCAAATATTTCAGTCGGCAGACAAAGAAAAGTATGGACAATTCCGGTGCAGAATCAATAAAAATAATTGGCGAATTGTGAATGGCTGTCAAAGTGGAATTAAATAAAATGCCGGAATCAGATGATTAACAAAATATTAATTAGCAAACTTTATTGCTTATTGTTTCAATTATCTCTTTTATAAAAGGGCTGTATTTAATAGAAGAAAAAATATCGCATTCAATCAAGTTGATACATACTTTAATTATAAGAACACCAATAAGAATTTGTAGGGTCCGATGATTTCGTCATTATGCACAGGAACTTGGTCCTTGTAGACGCTTCGCCAGCTCTGATTACCACAAGATACTAGGTTGATATCAGAGGGATCTTAGGGTTTTACTCAGAATTTCTTTGTGTAACCGCTTTCTGTCCATTTCCGGTATTCAGTTACATGCTTTTGGCCTACCAGCCTAAACAGCATCATCTGCTGCTCATTTTTCGAAACATGTTCAAACCAACCGAAAAGTCTGGGTCTTTGTTTTCGCTGGGACCCCGCGCCTTGGCGAACTTCCTTCCACCTTAGAATAGCTAAAATGGAGGTCTAGTACCGCAACTGCTCGTTTGGTGGCTGTCGAATTGTTGCAGCATTGGGTATCAGATCTAACACCTGTTTCACCATAATTGCACGAATTTGTGCCAAATTCCCCTTAATTCGAGCCCATGTTGAACTACCCTCATGCAGTTTGTTCACAGCAGTCTTGATTGTAGAAGGCTGAAAATCTAACTCCAAAGACCGTACAGACCTATTTTGTCACTCAATCGCCGATATATTGGCTTTGCTTGTACCGGCATTGATCGCAGCAGAATTTTCCTATTTGTCCCAAGATTTTGGGCGAGGCAGCCTCCTCGAAGCCATTTTTACGGTACGCAAGGATATTTTGTCTTTTTTAACGCCTTATCCGTCGCCAATATTTTTACACAGGCAGGGCTCCGTTGTTGTTGGGTTGTTAGTTGTCATTATTTCGTGTCTTTATAATAAAAAATACCTGTAATACTATATTTATCACTAGATCACGGTAACACTCCGGGAATCTGCATGGCTGATGAATTAACTAGGATGGTAACCTTGAAAGAATATCATCAGCCAGGAAGCAGGTGCGTGTACCAATTCATTCCTGCACAGATCGGTCTCTTGTCAGCTTAGCGAATGTGGGTAAGAACTAAGACATGTGCAATTATAAGGCCCTTCTGGTTTGGGATAGGTCGGGAGAATTCGGGGATGCTTGCAAAGCAAAACTCTTGCTTCTTATGGGGATTCTGAAAGGACGCTATCCGACCAGAATTCCGCAGAGAGACTGAAAATTATATCTAAATCCTTTTTTCGCAGTTACCTGAAGGAGGATGAGTTGGAATTACTTCTACACTTTCCACTAGGCTGCCTAGCTTTCTAGAGTCTAAGATTGGGGTAACTTGGCACCCAAATATATAGTATAATTAGTACTGACGAAAACTCATATATTGCTATAAGCTGTTTTTGAAGCTTCGTAATTGGCGCGCAGATTTTTGGCGTTTGAGTAGTGGTCAGCGTTAAAACACACGTAGAACCAAAAGGACAACCTTTGTAATATCCCAGCATAAAAAATTAAAATAATAATATTTTTTTAACTTATTTTTTTTAAGTTTTCGCGGAGCGTCTTGATATTTTTACTCGAAGGGTGGAACCTACAGCTTTACCCGACTTCCAAACGGCAAACGGTTCTTATAAGAGGGGTTTCTTTGGCAAAATTAAACTTGGACATTTGCCATTTCCAGCCAAGAAAATATCGTTTTAGAAAAAAGCTCAGACCATAAATCGAACCTCGTTCTTATCCACTAAATAGTACTTTGCATATCTATCCAATCAGTTACTGTTGCCATCAATACCACCCCTGTCTACCGCTTGCATACGTATGTAAAGGAAAGTATACAAATTTTAAAAAAATATATTTCATCCCAAATACTATCTTACCTCTGGCGACACAAAGTAACTCGGACTCTTCTCGATCG
>NW_016193583.1:0-3267 GCF_001687245.7 Rhagoletis zephyria | reverse complement strand
TCAGCTGTCTGTTCGCCTTTCAGGGGCTTCTAAATAAATATGTATTCTGTCAAACCACCCGCACATCTGTTAAATATGTACATACATATACATACATACATAGTTGCCCACATCTATACGTAGATGGTTATATTTGTAATGCTGTGGATTAAATTGGAATCTAATTTTTTTTTATTTAATAAGTCAACGTTGCTGATGCTTTGCCTACACACATACAAAGTTAAGTTTAAGGCCAGTTTGTGCAAACACTGTGACCTGTACATTGGTGCCACTTCGCCGCCCAACATACATTTTAGCGAGCAGATGTCTGACAAGGAGCTTCAGATAATTCTTTTTTAATTCTTTTTTTTTAACGCAACATTACCTTGATTGAAGCTCGCCCGGGGATGTCTAATTTTAGTTGAGCGCTTCTTACAGATGACTCTTTTTCTACCATCATTTTTGGTTTTATAATAAATAATCCTTTAAAGCCAATTAAATAATACTTAATTCATAAATCTTCGTACGAAGACTTTTGTTCGAAATATCTAACTTGATTTTGAGGAATTGGATTTCAAAAATGCAACGAGTAACGTTTTGCAAGAGTATTCAAATAATGAAAAACTAGCTGCTGTTTAATTATGCAAATGGAACACTGTACCTTTATCGTCAATGCCTATTAATTATAAATCTTGTGCATTTTGTTTATTAACATTATCTATATTTGCTTAATATGCCCATTTTTCATTGTTTGTTAAAACAGCACAAAATTTAACATCTGTAATATTTCATAAATCGACATGCATTCATACATATCAGATGGTCTAAAATATGCACCCACTCAGCTACCAAATTTTGCAGTCGTTCACTGGAAAAAAACAACAACAATCCTGTGCGAGAAAATGCAATTGAGAATTTTTTTTCCATTAAATTGGATGATGGCCATAAGACCTGCCTTCTAGGCAACAGGCTTATTTATGTACATAGCTACACCGGCGATCAAAAGTGAGTGCATGATGGTTTTTGTTAAATATTTGCAAATGTTTTTCAAGTTACAATTTTTGTACAGAAATTAGAAAAATTCAATAAGTTTTCATAAACATTTTTAACTTTTTAGTTTGAATTTTCCGAAAAATTCTGGGAATGCAGTTAGATTGGTTATGCAATTCTAGTAAAACATGTGCAAGTTTTTAACGGCAAAAAAAACGCGTTTATTTTTAATGATTTTTTTTGCCGACGGGTATGGTAAAAACGAGCGTTGGTTTTTTCAAATTTCTTTGAAAACGGTATTGCGCATTTTATTTTACAATAAAAATTTTCATTTAAAAACGGCCTCGAGCTCAATATAAATTGTTGAATATAATTGTTATAGAGGCCAAAAATTAACAAAAACAAATTTTACAAGTAATTCACTTTATATGGTAAAAATTGCAAAAAGCCAACGGAAAAATATCATTAAACGTTTACAACTTGCACTTAATTTACTAGAATAATATAACCGATCGTAACCTGCGTAACCGAAATTTTTCTAAAAATTCATATTAAAAAGTTCACAATTTAGATGAAAAATTTTTGAATTTTTCGAAGTTCTGTATAAAGCTTGAAAGTTTGACTTATGTGGTTTTAATCAAAGCGAGAATCACATTTTTTTTAATAACAAAAGGTGTGCCTTATGTGGTTTTGGTTAAAGCATAAATCATCTCTAAATTCATATATGTATAAAAAAATAACAAAAAAATTTAAACTTGAAAAACATTGCAAATATTAAACAAAAATCACTTTTGATCGCCGGTGTATATGTATGTACATATGTATGTATGTAGGCTAGTCATATTACTTGGTGTGGTGGGCCGTGACTGCAACGTATATATAAATATACATATATATCCATTCGTATATACCTATGTACGTGTATACTACGGGTATATGTAAGTACATTTATATACAAGTACATACATATATGTACATATGTACATATCTACATTATTCTTCACCGCCGACGTCACAAGATCGAGCCCAGCTGTTTCCAGTATAAATTTTATTGCAAAACCAACAAACAGCATACAAATATTTTCTTAACGGCTAACATATATATGTATGTGTGTGTTTGTACATACATGGCTGTGGATATTTGACAAAACAACTTAAGTCTATCTTTCACGGCCAAAAAAATAGCATAGTATGTCGGCAAAGCTCTTTTTACCGTCAGATCAATCAATTTTATTTACATTAAAACTTGCAGCTGTTGCAGTCATAAACATTTTTAAAGGTTGTGAATAGCGATAAAATAATTTAACAATTCTTTCGAATTTCAACATTTTTCTCTTTGACGGTAAAATATGTTTTATTGACATATGCTATTTTGTATGTCCGTGAAAGACAGACTTAAGTTGTTTTGTCAAATGGCCTGTTGGTTATTGGTCGTTACTAGTAAAGAATTGTTTAATTCTCACATTGCTAACTTTTGTTTCCATGGAAGTCAGAGCAATGCACTGCTAATTGTTGAGATTCACTTTCGATTCATTGAATCTTAAGGGCCGTTTTCTCAAGTAACCTGTAACTTTAAAGCTCACTTTATAATTAAAGGCTGGATTGAAAATGAAGCTATGTCTAAAGTTAAGCATTTCTGTTATCGATTTTTGACGTATGTATGGTTCTTGGTTGTAAACCAANTGGTTGTAAACCAATTTAAAACCGACAATAAAATTCTTTACGTTAGACACAATCATACATTTTAATGCAACCTTTAAATGTAAAGTGAGCTTTTACGTTACAGGTTACTTGAGGAAACGGCCCTAAGTGTTGTATATTTATTAGTGTCCGACCGAAGGTTCGCCCTGGCTTCAGTATTCGGCTGGTTTTTGATTAGTAAACTTGACAGCGTGATTGTTATTGTTAATTCTATACATTAATTTGTTTAAAACCTGATTAAAAGCAAACTGCAAAAAAACGTACGGATCGTGCGTTTCCTTTTTGTAGCACTGCGCCTAAAAATATGCACTAAGGCAAAAAATGTACATACCTTGATTTCGTAACACTTGCTATCCTAATGATAATGAAGACACTTTTGATGAACAAATTGTCATATAATATCCTAGTAACCTCTGAGAATCCCACTATAAATCTGCAAACGATTTTCCACGAAAAGCGAAAACTAAAACTACTTTTGAAGTTGAAATAAACGAATGTTTATTTAGATCAACCACTTGTTCTTCAGAGTGTCAATATATTCCATTGTTGGCATGCACCATTTTTTTTTTTTTTTTTATCTAAAAAGTCTGCGAAAAA
>NW_016193582.1:0-3267 GCF_001687245.7 Rhagoletis zephyria | reverse complement strand
CGTTGGAGTTTGCTGAGTTCGCTTGTATGAACTTCACATCTGTTGTCTTGCATCATATCGGTGTGGGATATATGTATGTATGTATTACACAGGCCGGCGATAGTGTTCTCCTAAAACAACCAGTTAGTAGTTTGGGTAGGATTTAAGTAGTAAGTTATGAAAAAAGGGGTGTATATGTTTTTTTTTTTTCAAAGAAATTGGTGTTATTGGAGTTTAAGTTTTTTGACGCCACCATTTGGCGGCTATGTCCTCGGTCACTTTGACCATAAACTTATGCTAGTTTAAGTAAATCTGCATTTCATTTGACAAAAAACTAATCTACGAACGTGCAGCGTGTATGGAAAATAATATTCTGAGGCGAGTGTGGCCGTTGCAGTTTTCATCTCCAGCCGGTATAAATCCAAGCCGCCATGCCGCCACGCCGCCACACCACTTCAATGGCTTTCTCAGCTCAGCTCATTGCGTTATAGCCGCTATCGCAATTGTGTTTTTACTGTCACACTACTTTGCAAAATGCACGTATCCTTTATTAAATTTTCGCCACATTCCTTTGACACGGCTGCCGCTTAGTCGATGCGTGTCTCCATTCATTCTGCAGCGCACGCACGTACCACTTTTGTGCGCAAAATGGGTAGAGGGGGGGAGGGGGGGCAAGCAATATATGCTTATCCGTATCGTTGGCAATGTGTGCGCAGACACGTGTGTGTTTGTAGCAACTATAGGCAACTGTGCGCAATAGAGTGTTTTGGGAGGTGGTGTGGCCCCCATTGCCTCCACTTTCGGTAGAAACAACAGGCTAGCTGTTCAGTGGGGATTTGCTTACTCTTACTCTTACACGCACATGCATATATTTATATATATGTATAAGCGTTACACATAGATAACTGGCAGCCACGCTATTGTATATATATATGCATATATATAAGTCCTATAAAGTTAGGCCGACACACCTATATACATATTAGGGCGGGTCGAAAAATACACAATGTTTGATACGAAAACTGTACCGGTCTTAACAGGCGCTATTTTAAATCCTTATTCTTGAAAAGAAATACTGGTTCTATGCGACAATATCTTCAGTCTGCGGAAAGAGGTTGAGTTTGAATTTATATTAAGAGGGGGAATACCAATTTTTCAAGGTTTTACAACGACTTGTGTAGATCAAGTCCGGAACTTATTTCCTATTATAAAATGATAAAAAAATAAATTGGGCAAAATAAAAGTAACTAACATCAATATTTTAATAAAATAAAAAATTAATCAGGAAATAAAGATTAATTGATTAAAATATTGATATTACTAAATTTTAAGTTGCCCAATNTTTTTTTTTTTTTTATGATTTTATGATAGGAACTAAGTTCCGGATTTGATCTACACAAGCCATTGCAAAACTTGGAAAAATTGATATTACCACTCTTTTTTTTTAATTTTCAAATTCATTCCGTAGATTGAAGATATTATCGCAGATAATCAGGATTTCTTTTCAAGAATAAGGGTTTAAAATAGCACCTGTTAAGAGCCACACAATTTTTGTATCAAACATTTTGTATTTTTCGACCAGCCCTAATATATGTACATACCAAAATACACACACATGCACACATATATTTCCGCTTTATTCTACAGCCAAAGGGGCATTTGTATTTAAACGCGTACCACTCACTTTTACTGCCTCGCTCTGGCACTGGGCGCGTTGGGTCGCTTGCAACTGTTTTACTGCAGTAATTTTGTATTCTATGCAAAAATACCATTTTGCATTTAAATGATTTTCGCTTGTGCACTTAAATCTACAAGTTTTTCTTTGCTTCACTTTTGCACTTTTTTGTTAATGTTTTTTAGGGAGCACGTGAGGAAAAAATACCCTTAGTTGCATACAATTTTATTGTTGTTGCCGGCGCATCCCGTTCATAAAGTGGTTGCTCCGTTTAGATGCATTTTTAGGAAATATTTTGTATATTCCATCTTAGAAGCGCAAAATATTCGTTCTTGTTTAACGGGGCTTTTGCCAGGAAGAAGTAAAAAAAAAAAATGGTGCAACCCCCCCAATATTGTACATATGTATGCATGTGCAGAGGGCAAAACAATGTTGAAATAACCGTTCCTTCGTTTGCAAGCTTACTGCGTGAGAAATAGGCAGATTCGGATTTGCTTCATAATTTTTCTATGCAATATCCGACTTAATGTTTTTATTCAGTGTATTTGAGAATGTTTATCCGAGAGTTATGCATAATTTTAGGATCATAAAAATTTTCGCCATTTACTAATATTTTTTATTTTGTTGCAAGTAAAATTGAATTTAGTACTATAAAAATTTAGATAAATGAGTTCACCCTTCGAAAGTGATTTATTTAGCTCAACAACAAAGATAAACTATACATACATATAAAGATATTTATTTCTGAACCGTTGATTTGTTGAATTTATTTTGTGAATATTCACGCGGATTTTGTTCCATAAGAAATTTATATTTTGAACATATCCTTACCAATTTTAAAAATTCAAAACTGAGTTTGTTTGTTTGTTACGCTTTTATGATTAAACATTCCAACCGATCATCATGGAGTTTTGTACACTGGTGTCATTTAGCTTAGCTTATAATATAGTGTGGCTTTAACCTCGATTAGAGAAGGGGAACCTCACATACAAAATGGATTAATGGTAGGTGACTGGAACTTGGAGTAGAGATCTATCAAACCAATCCAATACTCAAGGAGAAAAATTGACGGTTTTCCTTGCACAGAGGTGGGTATGTATCTTGGCTGCAACAAGATAGTGGTCTGAGTCAATACTTGGCCCTCGGAGTGTACGTACGTCTAAAACACTGAAAGCATGCCTTCCGTCTATCAGAACATGATCGATTTGGTTTCTCGTTTTTCGATCTGGAGACAGCCATGTAGCTTGGGCGCTCATATGTACGCTCCAAGCGCTCTTAGAAGAGATCCTTGGATGCCTCGTCCTTCTGCTCCGTCGGGTATGGGCTCAGATAAGCGAATCTCGCTTCGATGCGGATTGTGGCCAGACGTTCGTCTACCGGGGTGAATGCACTGGCGTCCCGGGGACGGAGTCTCTTTCCTACTACGAATGCAACACCGAATTTGCGCTCCTTTACGTGTCAACTATAGTAGACGTCGCAAGGCTTAACGCTTACCTTGCCTTGCCCCGTCCATCGCATTTATTGGACGGCGGTAATGTCAGCCTTTGTCTTCCCAAGACATCACCCAGCCGGACAGTGGCACCTTCCCCATTAAGGGTCCGGCTATTCCAGGT
>NW_016193581.1:0-3267 GCF_001687245.7 Rhagoletis zephyria | reverse complement strand
CTAATGTAAATACTACATACATACATACATATGTATACGAGTTGTTTTTAGTGTCACTCCCCCCTTATATTGGCAGAAAAAAACGCTTAAGCATTATTCTTGCATTTATTTCCATCAATGGAGTTCCAGAAACAAGTACATAAAATAATAAATCAAGTATTTGTTTAGGCGAAAAAGGTCTGGAATTACTAATTATTTTATTATCATTCGAAAAACGCACATATATTTTTGTTTAATAACTATGGGAAGCTGTCAAATAGAATGTCCATATTGGTTTTAGTTTTTTTTTAATTATAATAATTTTAGATACTTTAAAATCATAAAAGTGAACAGTGAAAATGTCACCAAAAGTGTGTCAGCAAATGAAAGAAAATTACATTGAGTAAAAGATGGCTATGATTTGAGAAGCTAAAATTCCATTTTTACAATTTTGATTGCCAAGCTGGAAATTCATTCTAAAATCGTTATATACATGAAGAATGTAATATATATGTTTGTGTAAAAATCTCCTACGCCAATATTTGATTACTGCAATAATAGCCGTCATCGATTCGCCACTTCGCTGCTTGCTATGTTTGAGTTCCGGTCGCTTAACGAAAAATTTTGCATGTGAAAGCAACAACAAAGTTAGCTAGCACGGGTAGACGATAGCGAGTTTGGTTGTACCTCATTGTATTCGTTCGTTTCGCAACTCGCTAACTGTTGGCGAATCGATGACGGCTAATATGACTTTTAAGTTAAGGCGTACCAGTAAACTTGTTAGATGACAGCGAATTGTGCTACGGAGCGTATACGTTACATACGCAACTACGGATATATCAGCAAGAGTGGTTATTTTGACGTGCCGTTTCGATTATATTACGCTTCTTTTGAAAGTTTTATAAACCAAGAATAACCGTTTTGTAAGCTTTATGTTTATTTTAGTAAACTTTTAAAAAACCTACTTTAAGTTTGTTTTGCTTGTTGGGATGTACTTACATATATCCCAAAAAAACTAAAATATGTTTTTTTGAAATAAAGTACCTAATAGAAAGTTGTTAGTTTTGTTTTTAACTCATTCTTAGTGGTACCAATCCTGCTGGTTAAGAAGTGGTCGAGCGGTTAAACTTCTAATTGGTGTCAAGGAGATGATACTTTACGGCATACCAACATAATTTTCTTTGTAAATATTCGATTCAAAAGCAGCTGTGGGCTATACTATGTCTTCATTAAAATTTATATACATACATATGTACACATGTATATGCATACATATGGAAATTCGTGTAGGCCAGTCGAATAATTTTAGAATTTCAGTTCGATTTTCCCAGTTTTTAATGAAACGCAAGCAAAATACGGTATTTGTTAAAGTGACGATATGTACATATGCATGAATGTCGTAAATATATATATATATATATATATATATATATATATATATATATACGGCGTTCTGTCATTGCGTAAATGCATTATTTGTACATATCTATATAACTGTAAAAAAAAGGTGCAAACACTCACTTCCAACACTTCGATTCCATATATTCCGCAATGACGCTGAATTTTGGTACAGATTGGGATGTAGAAATGTTCCTGACGGCACGTGCGACGCATGCGGGTGACAATGTGCGGGTATGCCAAGCCTAGCTTTTATCTCATCGCTACACGGCTGTCCTCCAGAACTAGAACTATCCACATCAGATACGCCACTATCAGCTGGACTGGGTGGAAAGGAACCTTTAAAAAAAAAAAAATTTGCAATATTTTTAGAGTAATATAGGAACACAAGTCATAAATGAAAAATTATATAAGTATGTAGTAGATTGCATCTGTGAATTAAAATACATACTATGGACGAGACTATTCGCTCCGATATTCATGTATACGGATAAAATCGGAATACCTGGATATCCGATCAAATTTTTCTAACTTTTGAGTCGCATAAAAGTGAAAAAAAAAATGTAAATCTGCTACGGATAATTGGTTTTTATTTTGATTTCGCGAGTGATTAACTCCAGAGTCAAATTTAGCTAGTCCGAATACTGGATGTAACAAAATACATACTTACATAATGACTTTGTTTGAAACTTGTATGACAAAATGTTTAAAAAAATAATTTTAAATGTCCACATTTTAAAAAGGGTTTTCTAGATTTGCATATCAGTTAAATCACCCCTTATTCAGTAAAAAAATTACAACTGTTGGTAGTAGCGATTTAAAGATATTAGCAGACATACACGCTGGCGTGACGTTACAATAAACAGCTGAACTCATTATCGATAAAGATTTTAAGAGAACACCACTCTGTGACTGCCAAATGTACAAATGTACAAATCGTGTGATCCCCACTTTACTACGTTTCAACTAAACATGCCAAATTTGAAACAAATCAGAGCATAAATACAGCTTTTTAAAATATTTTCGTAAAAATGTTTCTGTTCAAATAACGGTATATATTATAAAAAGAAGCCAAATTTTCCCATAAATAAATTTGATATATGATTTTTTTCGCGGTAGACTTTCTGCTTGAAATACCCATATGTATACACAGCACATATTTATATACATAAGGGTGGTCCAAAAACAGTAAAGTCGAAATTTTAAAGCTCTCACCCCCTAGGATTGTTCAATATCGAAAAAAAGTATACCCCTATTTTTATTTTATTTTGAAATCAAAAAATATTTAGAGGTCGCTCAAGGCACACAAAGTTTTCTGTGTATTTTTATATGGGAAAAATAAATTTTTTTGTAGAAAAAGGTATATAATAGTTAAGAATCAATATTTTTCTATCTGTTTAAAATTATGTAGAACAATTCTATGGTATGAGAGCATTCAAGTTCCGACTTAAATTTTTTTTGAATGCGTTTTTGGACCACCCTGATGCACATAGATATGCAAATTGGTCATCCTGGTACTACATATGTATAAATATAAGAGAATTGATCTTTTAAAGTAATATGATTTGTTTTATTAGTACAAATTTTTTACAACAAAAAATACTTCAGGAGGAACAATAAGTTTAAAACCAATATAACAAAAATTAAGCCAGTAAACAAAAATTAATAATAACTAAAATATGCAACCGTTACGTTACATTTAGACGGCACAGCTGTCATCGAACCGTAATTCTGTCTATCCTTTGGCTTCCAGCTAAGCTGCTAAAAAAGTGAAAATGATAATAAATACCGCTCGTATCGTAGTCTATGGGAGCTAAGAAATTTAAAACTATTAAGGAAATATTAAAGGATGCCATTTACTATGATTTTTCTATAAACAGAATTCTACGA
>NW_016193580.1:0-3268 GCF_001687245.7 Rhagoletis zephyria | reverse complement strand
AAATAAATAAACATGAGTGGCAAACAATATCACTTTGAAATGGAGGTGCGATTGTATTGGCCAATATTGTACATATGTATTAAGTAAATGTGCTCTAGAAAGAAATATTTAGGAATATTTAGAAGAAACATTTCAGATAATATTAAGCAGTACAGGACTTTTCATAATTTTGTCGGCGCGCTATATAAGTTATATAAAATTTTTATTTATTATAATTTTTTTTATTAAGCTCGGTCGACCGGGCACAATTAAGAGTTCCTGAGATTGAAGTCGAAATATCGACATTAAAAATGAATAAAACTAAAGCTGGAGTTTCATGTATTTACTGGGCCTCAAGCATAATAAATAAACATTTTCATAGTTTATAATTCAATGGCCAATAACCAAAAACAAACATAAAGTTAAAAAAAAGTACAAATTTTCATACTAAAACTACGTGAACTTATCATGAGAAATCTGCACCCAATTTCATTTTTCATTGCAAAAAGGTTCGTTCACCCAATATAAGCTAATAAGTGCTTGGCAGAAATGGAGCAGTCAATTCAAGCTACAAACCATCGGTTAAGGGCACTGTTAATCAGGCATTGAGTAAACGCATTTAATAACTGGGCGCTTGGTCGAAGCCGCGAGAAAATATAATTTTTTTTTACAGATGTCCGAAATTTTAATACCTTTTTTAAAATCAAATTCATATGTACATATGTATATATGTTACATTTTTTTGGAAAACGTAAATCTTTTTTTTCCCCATACGGTTGACAATATCTACCTATCTTGTTTCCGCTTTAGGGCAATAGGATTTCCCCCAAAATATTTACATTATTTTCGTATTAGCATATCTTCATGGTTAACTTCACACGCTGCAAGCCAACGGCTTAATTTACTTCAGTTCGAAAAGGCCTAATTGTTACACCTACGAGTACGTTTTGGAATTGACAGAGTTGCAATATATGTGCATAAAAAAATGATAATCGTATGAATAAAAAATAGTACATAATAAAAGTGATAATTACATTTGCCTGAAATGTCGCTTGCTGCAAAAGTATTTGCGGCGTTGATTTGGTTTTATTATTTCTTTGTCGATGCAACTGCCACTTGCTGTTGTAATTACAGAAGGTAAGGTGTTGCGTGTTGTTGTTGCTGCTGCTGTCGCTGTCGCCGTTCTTGTTGCCAGTCGAAGTGGTTGCGGTGGTTGTTGGCGTACTTTTAGCAAAAACTCAGCCAATTGTATAGTGCGAAGTGGTTTACAGGAAGTCGCAACTTTTGAAAAATTTCAGTGAGTGAGCTATTAAAACTAAATTAATGCCACTTTATTGCAAATAATTTCTTTCTTTTCTAAATGCTTTTACACACTTTTACTTTGCTTTACCTAGTTTAGTAATGCTTGCAGTAAATCAAATATTACAAATCTTATACAACGGCATGAAATTGATGGGAAAAATCTGTTCAATAAATATTTCAACTTCTTGCTAAACTTGCTTTTGTTAAAGCGCTGTGTCTCTACTTGCCGAGAGAACTTTCTTTTAGCACTTTATCAATAAGATTCTTCTTTATTTTTAGCACTTTGATATTTATTCAAAGATATGCATATGCTCATTCATGTATGTATGTATGTGTGTGTGTATTTATGTATCTAACGGTACACTCTATTTGTTTTTGTTTCTACTACAATATGTATGCACATAAAATCTGCACGCACCAAAAAGCACCATAAAAACGCTTTTGCACTTTCAAGAACGACTTTTTCTGAGCTGTACAGAACCCGGTGAGCACCATTCAAAGACTGATTTTTACCGCAAACGAATGCCGCAGAGCTACCAAAAGTTGTTGCATAGGAGCAAGCTTAGTTATGTGTATGTGTGAGGCACAATACACATACATATGTACATATACCACCTTCAACAAAGGCAATGTTAAACTTAGCATACCACTGTTATTTCGCTGTTAAGTATTGGCTTTGGAGCTCTTGCTGGGAGCGAGCGCCCCGGTGGGAGAACATTGGAGTGTGGAGCAGGGTAGCCACTCATTTTTGAGAACTACCTGATTTCGACAATGAAATTCCTCGAGTTTGCCCGAAATTTTGTGAAATTCCCCATCCATAGATATCTCCTTATTTACAAAAAAAAAAATTACAAACGTTTTTATGTGTTTTGATGTATTGCTGGTATTTATGTTCATTTTATTTTTAAATATAATTCATCTATGTATTCATAGACACTACCAAAATAGTAGTAGTCTAGAAATTATATATCAATTTACTTACAGACTATTTACAAATTAACAAAGAACAATATACTAATAACTAGTTAAATTAATCCATTAAATACCAACTTAAACTTATCTTTCGGCGAAGAGAAATCAATGGCTATAGTATTTGGGAACATATTATATTCCTTCAGGGCCCTAGCTATAGGAGAATTAGATGCGTAAATTATTCTAACTGGATCTAATACAAACGTGCCATGGTTCCGCAGGTTTCTATAGGGGATATTAAAACGAATAAGCTCGAGTAAATATGGCGAGTCAATCGCTCCACGTATAATGTCAAAAATAAATGTCAAAGAGAGAATAGTTCTTCTACTGTTTAAAGACTTCAAGTTAATTAAGAGACATCACAAACTATAAGAAGGAAACGGATCATGAAAATGCAGGGAGCGGAGTGCAAAACGAACAAAAACTTTTTGAACACGCTCGAGCCGATTTATATGACAATCATAGTAAGGTCTCCAGACGAAGACGGCATATTCTAACTTGGAACGCACCAGAGACGTGAACGGCAACTTTAAGGTGTAAGGATCTGTGATTTCTGTACTGAAACGGCGAATGAAGGCAAGCGTGGAATATGACTTAGCGATAACATAGTTAAAATGACTATGAAAATGAAATTTTGAGTCAAAAAACACCCCAAGATCGGGTATTTCATTCACAGTGCTTAAAGTTGAATCACCAATATAACATTGAGTATGAATAGGAGATCGGGATTTTGTAAATGATATATGGAAGCATTTTTGTGGATTTAGATGCAAGTGATTGTAACTACACCAAGCTATTACGTTATCAAGATCCGATTGCAGCTTGAGGGAATCAGATTCATTCGTGATTGTTGAAAATATTTTTAAATCATCAGCATAGAGCAGAAAATTAGAGTACCTAAAGCAATAACGTATGTCGTTAATAAAAATTNCTTTTAAATCATCAGCATAGAGCAGAAAATTAGATTACCTAAAGCAATAACGTATGTCGTTAATAAAAATTACAAATAGCAGGG
>NW_016193579.1:0-3268 GCF_001687245.7 Rhagoletis zephyria | reverse complement strand
CAATCCGAGTGGAGTCTTGGGTCACGGCAGAAAGAGAGGGAGCTTCGGTAGGTTCGGCTACATGCGGACGTCTGTATTGAAGCAAGCGGCTTGCTATACAAACGTGTGTGCTGGGTTTCGAACCCGCCACGTACAAACATCTTATAGTGAATCATTATAACAAAGTCCCAGATGGGACCCCCTTTGAATTACGACCACGGCGAACGTTTAAAGGACTACTATTTGAAGCATGCTCCCGAAATTTCCAGACAGTTAATGGCGGGGGTGTCTCTGCCCGGCTGCTTGATGTCGTCGTAAGGACAAAAGCTGACATTACCGCCATTCACGAAATGCGTTGGACGGGGCAAAAAAAGTACAGCCTTGGGCCCTTGTGACATCTACTACAGCTGCCACCTAAAGGAGCGCAAATTTGGTGTTTGATTTGTGCTAGGGTAGAGACTCCGTCGCCGAGTACTGTCATTCACCGGTGAGTGAACACAATCCGCATAAAAGCAAGATTATTCTACATCTCGTTGATTTGTGCCCACGCCTCTACGTACCAGAAGGACGAAGTGTGCATGGATCGCTCCATGAGAACTTGGAGGGCATATGCGAGCGCCGGCCTCGCCACGATATCAATATCGATGGTTACGGATTCGATGTTCCGCCGCCGGGCTAGAGATGCAAACGATGCATCGATATTTTTGAAATATCGATAATATCGGTTCAAAATTTGATGTTTGCCATCGATGGTTAAAATTTCCTAAAATCGCTAAATTGAAGATACATCGATGCCAGTTTCAGCGATGTTTTAACATCGACCTTAGTGTGACTCAGACCAGAAATCAACTTACCCATTATGCCCCTAAAATTTTTTGACTTGCCATGAATTTTATTACTTATTTTTTTTTTTTGAGGAACATTCAGAAATTCCGAGTGTACTCTTATTTTTCGATATTAAAAATGCTTACTCAATCATTAAAAAAGGACAGGGTTCCCGTTTTTTTTAACGAAATTGGGCCTTGGATCTTTGGACTCAGCAAGTTTGCGACGGCATGCATTTTTATTATATTTATAGGAAGGGTATAGGAATGGTAAATATATTTATAAATACAGGAAAATACAACCATATGTAAGTATTTTTCTAATTGAATTACAGAGAGCTGGAATTGGAAAGTTTTAAGTTTTTTCCTGACTACAACCTAACAAATTTTGAAAAATCGGATCGATGTTCATTTTTCCGATGCATCCCTACGCCTGGCTATGGCGAGGCTCGAAAAGCAATTACGCGGCTGAAAAACAACAAAGCTGCTGGAGCTGATAGCTTGCCAGCTGAGCTATTCAAAAATGCAGAATATGGTCACATGAACGCAAGCCCGACGACTGGAATGTATGTGTGCTCTGCACAATCCACGCACCAACTATCGCAGAGGTTACAAGGTCTTATCGAGCGTATTTTGAGATATGGATGTGTAATCTGCGGCTCAAAATTAAGTTTGTGGCTCGGTGTTTTTTGTGTCATTTTAGTGTCCCTACAGTGTTTGTAATTTATGTCATTTTGCCGGCCTAGACCTACTTTTTTACAATCTTACTGGAACTTGGTATGGAGATATATAAAATCACTATCTACTCATGGATGAGGGCTGCCACCTTTTACAAATTAATCTGAAGAATTAAAATATGGTTGTCAAACGAAATATTGTTAAGAAACCTTTAGTTTGAAAGTTTTGACTAATATTGAAGTCTTTCATAAGGGTTGCCACATTTTTCAAATTAAATTCAATTAGTTTAAATGAAATATTATAATACTAGCAGACCCGGAAAACTTCGTTCCGCCCAAATTTAATTTCATCATTGAAACATTTTGGTCCAACATTTTCACCAACAATTCACGTTTACGATTCCTATTGGCACGCTCATTGGCTAAGATTATGGTTTGGTGGACTTTTGCCGCCTTAAATAGCCCAACGAAGAAGTTCTTGATTTTCTCTAATTGTGCAGCATTTCATAGAACGGTTAGTCTCACAACGAAATAAATTTTAAGAACATTACTTCTTCACTCCCTGGCGGCAACAATGATCTGGTTCTTTGGTGAATCTGTCCCAGAATGTTTATGGTATAGTTGGTGGCAACTTCAAAATGGATGCGTATAAATGTTCTACAGAAATCCAATATACATAGACTTTGTATGGAAGGTTGCACGCCAAATTAAAAAAATATCGATTTTTTTTAGCCTATAACCATCATTGGGACGTCTGCAGCAGGTGTCCGAAATTAACAAAAAAAAAATCGGTTCGGCCGTTCTCGAGCTTTGCGCACACCAGAAAAAACGGCTTTCAAAATATATATTGGTATAGATTGGTATGAATCGAAATAGTTTTGAATATGTATCACAATATGCATGAGTATCTCACGAAACAGGTTTAAAAAGGTTGCCAACTGTTCATAAGGTTAAGTTCAAACTATTAATAATTTAAATGAATTTTTACTATATGGGTATCAAAAGTACATGTAAGTGGTTTTCATCTGTTAAAAATGTCAAATTGAGTTTAGGATAAGTTAATTGAAAAAGTATGATAAGTGAGAAAGAAAGTTTTATGTAGTTTGAATTATTTTAAAGATGGTTAAACAAATTTTAAACCTCCTGTTTTTTAATTGAGTTTTCTTGAAATAAATTTTACTCAATGTAGCACGTAGAAATTTCATACACTCAGCGAAGCGGTTGAGGACGATCTAGTTACTCATAAAAACGAGTGTGTGTTACTAGTTTGGCCAATTGCTTTTAAATATTCGTTTAAATTGATCAAATAATAAGTTAAATTTCTAAACTTGCACATTTTATGGAAAACCACAGCATACATAGCTGGTATTAATGAATATTTATTTATTTTATGACCATTCTCACTTTTGGATGAATATTCATGAACTACTTTTTTTTTACATTTTTTCACGTTCATATTTAGTGAAGTTGCCTGCATGCATATTTAATACCGCTTTATTCCAGTAGTTTTGTCGATGTTGAAGTCTGCAAAAACTAAAAGCTACGTAAATGATTTTTTTGCGAATTATCATGAAATTCAAACGCTAGAAAAAGTTCTCATTCAATTTTAGTTTAGTTTAGTTATTGTAGGTGGTAGGTATGTACATATATTAAATACTTATACATATGTACATATATGCATATGGTTGCGCATGTGTTCAAGTGTGAACTGAATGCATATTAACAGACTTCTGGAGTTTTATTATATTCGCATGCAGTATTCTGTTTGAGCATAAAATTATATGAGCA
>NW_016193578.1:0-3268 GCF_001687245.7 Rhagoletis zephyria | reverse complement strand
GTTGAAAGTGGATACATTTGTACCCGGGTGTGTGTTCTAGGGTTAAGGGTACTCATATACACGTGCAGGTTTCATATTTGGGCAATTGGGCAACTTTGCGCCATGTGTTTCATGAGGACAATTTTATATTTTGTGCAATTTCTGACATTTAATTATTTCACTTNGACAATTTTATATTTTGTGCAATTTCTGACATTTAATTATTTCACTTTACTTAATTTATATAGTTGAACAATTGAAACTCAAATTTGAGCAAATATTTATGTTTTACCGCAGTTATTTCGAAAAAGCGTTGAGCACAAATCAAAATTAATGTAAACAAAATAGCTGATTGAGCATTGCACAGCGCAATGCGCAAAGTTGCTCTACAAAATTGCCGCGCAAAGGTTTCCTTTTTGTGCAAATGGCTTTCCATACAAATTTTGACATTTCATTTGCGAGGGTTTAAAATTGCACAGTTTGCCCAGTTTGCGAGAGTTTTGCGCTGTTAAATGAGTACCCTTATTATTTCTTTAAATAGCACAAATATTCTCCTTTCCAAAGCCATATAAAACTTAAAATTGGGTAAAAATTAACAAAGCTAAAAATGATTTAGTGCGGGAAGTCATGTAATAATGGCTCCTTAAGAATAAGTCGAGAATTTGAGGGTTTTACATAAATTGTAAACGCAGTTTCGTGAATTGCGCGACCAGCCCAACGACACTACGACTAGGTTGCTTAAAAAGTTTACGATCAGTGTAATACCGTGCAATATAAATCTTTTTTTTTCATATAGTAATAATAGAAGTAATAAGTTCAAATCAAAAATATTTAGTGTCTTTTTCGGCAAACTCTTTCTCGGAGATCGAGGAAAATATTATCCAATACGGATATAAATATTGCCTTTCGATAAAAAAATCTGCAGTGTTAGATGCACAATAATAAGCCAGAAAATTTGGTATATTCGCTCTACGAGGAAGAACAATGTCGAAATCCAATTCCTTAGCGATAGCGGCAACTAACGTGGCGATACAAACGTTTTTTTTCTACTAATTTTGCTGTTATCCCCTTGTTATGAAATGTATATATTGCGTGATTATTAATGCATTGGACAATTTATGGTTCATTTGTACGCATTTTAGCAGAAGTGGGCATTCTGCTATATTTCATCCCTTTAATCATGTAGTACATCGAGGTAATACTGATTATTTTATAATTTTTAGTATATTTTTCTAGACATTTACATTTTTTGCGCATAAAAATTACTGGTCGAAAATGAAATTTTCTACGTTCACCGCGGAAATAGACAAAGGTAGTAACAGATAGTCGGATTCGACATACATACATACATATAGTGATCATCATAACTTTACGATACTCCATAACTACCAGATTTCACCAGTTATCTTAATTTTTTTTTAATTTTAATTATTTGTTTATAATAATATGGTATGTGTTTTAATAAAAATTTAAAAATAAATCAGCAAACTTTCGTAAAGATTTCGAGCTTTTGTTTCGATTTTTTAGAAATATTTTAAGTATGCAGTTTTGTGATCCATTTAATTTTAGTATAAGAAAGTGCAAGTTTAAAGTACCTCGGAATTAGCATTGATTTTTGGTAAGTTTTTTCATTGAAGGTGTTGCTCCATTTTTCTATTTTAAAAAAATCATCGAAAATCGTTCGGATGTAAGAAAATGACTGACACCGTCCACAAAAAAGAAAATCCAAAAATCAACCTTAAGTCCCAGTTACTTTATTATAGCAAAAGTTAACTGCATTCTCAAGATCGCCCCCATCGCCCACCCCCGGTATCCCCCACTGTCTCCACAACTTTCGGTGCTGCTATTATTCAATAAGGTGGAGAGTGCTCGCTCATATATACCGCATACCACCTTTTACGTGGTATTGCGTTTGGTGGATGCGATGTATTTTTCACCAAACGAAGATATGCACTTACATTTCATTCACTATAATATTCATTGGGGTTTTGTCTCCCTAAAAGTATTGGAAAATTTCCCCAAACTCTGTTGTGTTCTACAGAACAACTTACAGTGTATTGAATTATATCATTGTATACAATTAATCTCTCTAAATATGCATTTTTAGATAATTGTTGAACAAATTAATTGCAATCATGCCCTACAGTACTCTTGACTAAGCACTTGAAGCACTTCAGTTACTTAAGCACCTACAAATATGTAATTAGTTTGCTAATAAATGTGCATTTAGCGATACATATTGTTAACCTAATAACTGATCATAAATTCGCTATAACCCATCATTTATTTATTACCACACAATTGCTTTGGAGTTCAGCCATGTTAGGCAAATGCTTCTGTCAATTAAATACGAGCGTATGCATACGGTGACCACACGTACCGATTTTGGCGGGAGAGTGCCGATTTTGAGAAAATTGTCCCGTTGAATATTTTTTTTAAAGTTGGGACGTATATGTGTCCCTATTTTTCATATTTGTACCGATTTAGTACCGGTTTTCAGTGGTTTTTTATTCAATTATTAAGACTCTCCCTCTACTCTCGCCCAAAAATAATTTTTCGTACAAACTAGGCAGCACTTATTAATAATAAATAGCCAGCTACCTTATTAATAATATATAAATGCAATTAATGAAATTATAAAAAATAATACTAATACCCTAAAAAAATCGTGGATATGAAAAACATAAGCTGTAGATAGAGTGGCGAAAATATAAATAGGGAAGAGACATTTTAGCAGTCTTTGACTATTCTCCTTTCGATTATTTAATGTTTCTTCCATTTTATGAAAGTGTGTAAGTAGGTCTGACATTTTTTTGAGATAATTTCGGTTAAAATTGATTACCTATTGTAAATGCTGGGTAAATGCATTTGAAATGATTCTTGCCTAAATGAATGCAGGCTAATTAATTAATTCAAAGACTTGGATCTCTTTGTCACCAAATAGTGTTTCTATATTTAACTATACAAATATGGGTATACATAACTTATATTTTCAAAAAATGTCACTTAGAATCTCATGATTCTAACCCCTTCGATTAGTAAAATTCGATAAATACTCATCAAAATTTTGAGCTTTTCAGTTAGATTTCCTGGAAACATTCAGTTCATTCAATCCAAAGTGCATATTTTAAGTAGCTAGAACTTCACGTTGATATTTGGTTAATTTTGTGGAAGGTGTTGCCCATTTTCCTCATACAAAAAAATCGTTCTTCCAACTTGCACCTTTTTATAAAAAAATTTAATGGGCTTCCACACATAGCATACTCAAAACGATTCTAGAAAAACTGAT
>NW_016193577.1:0-3268 GCF_001687245.7 Rhagoletis zephyria | reverse complement strand
ATTTCAACCACTTTCGCTTTTACGGATTTGGGTGCGAACTTTGAACAGACCTATTTGGTCGCATCGCTTAATACGAAATTTCAGCGATAAACAAATTACGTCAAATTACTTTGATGCGCTGCGTAGATTATACCGCCTAGGGGATGCCTCAATCGCTTTAGTGATGTGTTTGCTAAGGGATTTGAAGATGAGTTCCAGCCGGTCTGATCTGTCAAGGACATTTTCATCTAGTCTTGCAGTTTTCGCATGAGCTCATACCTGCTCGCATGGGTGGCTAGTTTCTTACCAAAAGCTGCATAGGGTCTGGTGATATGCACTCCTATGGGCTTCTGCTATGTCTGATACATGTTTATCCCACACTGTTTGTTCTCTTTTTAAATATAACCTAATACCGACTACAATTGAGCGATTTACCCGCTCACGAGCGTAAGCTTGAGGGCTGTAGAGTGTCGAATTCAGCGATCGTTTAGCATGTTATTGAATAAGGAAGATTTGAATTGTTTGCCGTTGTCTATCAAAATTATTTCCGGGTACCGAAAACTATGAAGACGTGGTTTTGCATAAAATCGCATATAACCTGCGTGGCTTAAGCAGGGGGAATTTCGTTTGGTGATCTAAGATGATGAGAATCCTGATATTGCCCTTCTTTGATCTTGGATACGGACCAAGAAGATCAACATAGAGTTTCTGAAATGGACGTTGCATTTTGTATTGAGCGGACATTGATGGACGTAGCGAAACATTGGGTGCTTTGCTTTGACGGCATACGTCACATCTTGTGACAAAGATTTTGAGGTCTTCTGTCATATTTGACCAAAACAGATTTCACTTTAAGCGCTCTTACGTCTTCACCATTCCACCGTGACATTTGGTCGGAGGATTATGAGCGACTTCTAAAACTTCACGAGTTAATGTTTGAGTTATCCACAACTTTCAGTCACGTTTGTATATATGATTACCTAATATTTGGATATCAGGCAAGCGCTCTCTATTCTCTCGGACATGAGTTTTCAATTTCTCGTACTCAGCGGATAGAAAATCAGTCGACTCAAGCGGATGGATTTAAGACAGACTGGTTTCAAGAGGACATATTTCAGCATTTTCATAAAAATTTTGTCTTGATAGACAATCAGGAAAATTTATAGCCTTGCAGCTTTAACGATCACCGGGCAAGTCTGCCCGAAAGATCGGTTTGTCACATAAGCCATTTTAAACCGGCATGATCTGTGCACATTGTAAATTCTTGCCCCTCTACATACGCCCTAAACCTGTTCAAGCTTATGTAGTATTACAGCCAAGCATTTCCTCCAAGCAAGCTCCGTAACAGAGTAATTCGTTTGTGCTTTATTTAACTTTCGTGAGAAGTAGGAGAGACCGAAGCTCCAGCTCTGAAAGTATTCAACTCGGAACCCGCTGGTGGTAGCAGAGGAAGAAGAAGGCCCCACTGAGATGCAAAGACCAAGACTTGGCTTCACTTGGTATTTCCAATTGACGCCAGTTGGCACAGAAAAGAAACGACTGGCATGCTTGGCTGAAATCGGCCTAAATCGCTTAGGCGATTACAGCGCCAAATAAGAAGAATAAGAGGAGTACGCGATGGGTGCTTCTGCACCGTCAATGTTACATTAGGCTGGAATGGCTCCAATGCAGAGTTTTCTGGCATCGCAATTACAAAGGGTTTCTTATAATTCGGGTTTGCTAACACAGCAGCAGTGAAAAGCTTCTTCTTCAGAAGATCGAATGCTTGTGCAGCGTCGGCGCTCTATTCAAAATGTTTGCCCTTCTTCAAAAAGTTTATGAACGGGGTCGTCAGAGATACCAAATTGTCCACAAACCTGCGGGCCATTTGCAGGAATCTACGTAGTTGTTTTACATTTTTCGGGCATGGATAATCGGTTAACAGCTGATATATTTTCTGGATCCGGTTTCAGGATCCCATCGCCAATGATATAGCCAGAGTCGTGGGCCTTTTTAATGAAAAATTTGGCCTTTTGTACATTGATGGTGAGACCTGCCTCCCTTAAGACATAAGCAACAGCTTACAAAACGGACAAAACTTGCTCTTTCAGTTTTGCTGGGATAACTCGATCCATAAGACGACAAAGAGCTTGAGGCGCATAACAAAGGCCGAATGGCATAACTTTGGAAAAGTGAAGTAGGCACAGGAGGGAAAATCATCATTATCAAAATCCCTTCGCAAGTTGTCAAGAATTTTTACTACCGCAGTTGAACAACCATGCCGTGCTCTAAATCCTGATTGAAAAGGAGATAACAAGTTCTAAAATCTAGGTAAAAGACTTAGCAAACAAACAAATTAAGATATTTGACCTTCATGTAAAACCAAATATATACTTCTATGATATTAACCATCACTTTTGTGCAAAAGAAAACTGTGGTTTTACGAGTTTAAGTTAAATTACTAATATACATTGATATTTATGCAATTTGTTTCAAAGCCAATTCCTGCGACAATCAGATGCATGATAGAGTATGGAGAAAATGGAGGGTGAAACAAAGCAAGCCAATAAGCCGAAAAACCTTTAACTGACGTTGGAGGGGTGTTTTCCCCACCCTAAACTGAAGAGGTAGGTAAGAAGCGCCAGGAAATCGGTTCACTGCTGCGATCACGGGAAGCACATATCGTCGTTTAAAGTGAAAAACTGCGTATCAACAAAATGCAAAACCGCGTACGTGAAGTTGTAGAAATTATTTTATAGATCGTAAAACCACTCATATTTCAAAATGGTTCTATTTTTTATAAAGCAATCGCATCTCTAGCTAGTATATTTCAGGACGAATTAATGAGGATTAAGCCAAGAGCTTGTGGGAGCAAATCCAATTTTTGGCAGCCAATGTCAGTTACTCGGTTTTGCAGAATGACGACACGCGGTTATTTACTTTAAACGACAATATGTAGGTTCCTCTTCGGGCTTATCTGAAATTTAGGCTGCCATCCTGGCTTCCTTGGGCTCGAAATTTTAATGGAACTTAGGCCGAATGAATACGGTGACCCGGTTTCAATTTAATTATTCGAAATTAAATATTTATAGTTTATGAAAATTTACTTGGATTTAATAACTCAACAGAGGTTTCAAGAAAATCAAGCACCATGTGCCCACGTCACCAGCCAAAACCCAAGAGATATCATCTTTTTCAGCGGAAGCTTTAGGTCCCACACTCGCTAATTAGCCCATTTTCATACGACCCACTTAATTTAAGACGCATTTCTCTGTGTGATGTGTTCGAAAATAAATGTAATGCATAACAA
>NW_016193576.1:0-3268 GCF_001687245.7 Rhagoletis zephyria | reverse complement strand
CACATTCTCATTCGTGGCTTTGACCTCTCTCGGCCGGCCGTCCTCAATGGCTACTTCATCAGCATCGGCTGGATCATCTTCTTCCTCGTTCTGGCCATTGTCATCTTCCGATTTAGATAGTCAGCCTCAGCCTCAGTCTCAGCAGTAGGATGCCCCCTCTTTTCTCTTTCTGTCTGATTTATCTCTCTCTGTAAACAACCTCCCTCTCCTTTTCCTTCCCTTCCCTTCCCTTCCTCATCCTCACTTTCAATCCAATGACATTTCAGACTATTTGTGTGATATAATATAAAAACTATTTACAAACTACTCTGCAAACGCCAAAATGATGACAATGATGCTATGCCCCTACTATCTCTCTTTCTTTTCGCTTTCTAACTAGTATGACCAGACCTTTTTATCTGTCCCCAGACAACTTGAAAACTGAAACAAACTTTTTCAAGTTCTTTTTTGCTTTCTAGACTTTTCCCTTTTCTTTTCCTTATTATTTTTGTCACTCTTATTATTATCTTGACGCCTAACTTATTTATTTTGCTTTTTTGTAAACAATTTCTTTTGATATATGCCTTGTATCCCTCTTTTTGAGCCATATTTTTTAGAACAATTTGAACAAACTCCCTCAGTGAGGACTGTTTTGTTTTTCGACTCTTGGCTCTCCTTGTTATCACCTTGATGATCAACCAATTGTTTCTATTCCTTTTTTCCAACGAATTTGCACTGTAATTAAACTTTTTCAATTAATAAAAACTAGTAATACTTCAATGTACAAAATTGTTTATTTAAAATTAAACAACAGTTCATTAACCATCTTTAACGTTCCTTTTGGCTGGTCAATCGGCACTGAGTGGCCGCTGCCAAAAAATCTCACAAAAGTGATGTTTTTTTCAAAGTTTTGCACAGTTCCGTAGACTCGACCTCGATCTTCAAAGAACCTCCGCTCACCGACTTTTCTAAAGTGCTTTAAGAAATGCATCATTGAGAGGTAGTTGCAAACGGCGTCAGAATCACCATTGNATTAAACAACAGTTCATTAACCATCTTTAACGTTCCTTTTGGCTGGTCAATCGGCACTGAGTGGCCGCTGCCAAAAAATCTCACAAAAGTGATGTTCTTTTCAAAGATTTGCACAGTTCCGTAGACTCGACCTCGATCTTCAAAGAACCTCCGCTCACCGACTTTTCTAAAGTGCTTTAAGAAATGCATCATTGAGAGGTAGTTGCAAACGGCGTCAGAATCACCATTGTAGAGAAGGATTCGCAGTCCTTTTGAAGCGAGGTAGTGAATGGCTGGTGACAGCGACTCTTCAGACTCGAGGTACTCAAAGTTTCGCGGGCGAATGAAAGCGCACATTTTCCAGGTTGAGCTGCCACTTTTTAAATGGGCGTGAATTGAACGCAAAACATCAGGTCGGTTGAAGTACCAGGTGAGGGCGGCTTCGTTTCCACAGGGTTCATTCGGGTTGCCGGCCGATCTTCGGTGAATCGAGGATTCAGGAATGTAAATTTCTTGAAAGGCTAGTTTGCTGTACGCTGTGCAGCTCCGTTTAAGGTTGTACTTCCAAAGTTTGGCCGTGTAGTTAGTCATTGGCAGCCAGGAAAAGTCGTCCACTCGGTAGACTTTGAGCGTGGGAATGAAGAAGGCTACATCGAGCTCCGGATCAAAGTCGCCATTGCCAATGACAAATCCACCAAAGTTCAGCGGAAATAATTTACTGTCAAGAATGGCTTTTGACAGGTGGACAATGTACCGGGATGCGTAGCTCTGACCAGCTAAAAAGAATTTGCGGTCGCCAGTAAACTGAGGAAACTTGGCAAAAAAGGACTTTAGAGCGTGAAAGTTTATTTGAGCCGTTTCAAAGTCATCAGTTTCGTATTTGTTTGCGTTAGTGCGAAACGAAAAGCCAACACCCGCAGGCGACTCAATGAAAAGGAGGTTTGCCTTTTGGTTCCAGGCAAAATTATTTGAGGTAAGAGTTCCATTGGGGTAGATGAGAATCGGGCCAACTTCGGCAAATGCGCCAAAAAGACTGCTACAACCAGGGCCACCGGATAGCCAGAGAAGTAGTGGATCACTTTGAGGATCAGACTGAGACTCGACGAACCAGTAAAAGAGATAAGTAGAGTTGAGTGAGGAGAGGTAGCCGGAAAAGTGACGAGATTTGAAGGGAAATGGAAGGGATGGAAGAGAAGTGATAAGGTCAGAGAGGTCATTTGATGAAGCCTGTACTGAGCAGACTTCCAACGCCAGGAAAATCAGGAAAAGCGCGCCAATGCAAATGCCCACTGATGTATTCATATTTTCGCACGCTAGTTCCTCTCTGCATCGTCGGCACCGGCACTGAACCCTCACATTGACGTCTATTTAAAGACACATACACAAACAGACAAACAAACAAACAGAACAGATCCGCATTCACCTTTGGCACAGTGTTATGATTACGAACAGTCAGTGACTCGCTCACACACATCTCTATCTGAATTCATCTGCTCATTTCCATCTCAATTTCCTCCTCCTCATTTCCTCCTTCTCTACACATGGGAAGTCTAGGAGACACACACAGGCACACTGTCTCTATGGAAATGAGCCAGCCTGCGATGAGAGAATGAGTGCCTAATGAGCATCTCCAAATTACCGTTTACACTTTCTCTCCCTCTCCCCGCACTAGATTGACTATTAATTTCATCAAGTTTGTCATGTGATGAAAGGAAAAGTGGAGAAAAGAGGAACAGTGGATAAGGAACAGTGAGAACAGCAACAAGATCGGCAACTAGAAGAGTGCTGGCAAGGCAAAATCAATTAGTCTAAAACGATAAGCCGACCATCTTAGTGCTCACCACCGCCACCACCACTACTACTTCAGGTAATCAAATGATTGCTAATGATGTACATTTTCTTCTTTTTCTTCTGTTCTTACTTTTTGCTTGTACCTTTTTTCTTTTAATGCTAGTAAGCACTCTTTCTCTCTTTCAGCCGCTTGCTCACTCAGCCAGCGCATTCAATTTCAATTCGAGTACATTTACTCCCTCTCTTTCTCTAATTCAATCTGAAAAGTATTGAAGTTAACTGAAAAGAAAACTTTGACTAGATTGACAAGAAAAAATTCTGATTTTACCAAATAAACTGAATGCCATCTAGAAAAATCGATTTTCAAGACAGATTAATCTGAAAAACTAATGGTTAGAGTGAAAGTTTAATGGAGCAAGCTTTAAGTTGACTGACGTTTTCAGTGCTTCAGTTCACTGAAATTAAAATGGTGCACTCGTCAGAAAAA
>NW_016193575.1:0-3268 GCF_001687245.7 Rhagoletis zephyria | reverse complement strand
GTAATGATAACCAGACATTGAACAATCGGCCCTAAGGGAGTATGTGAAGCGGTGGTTAGTATCGTGCGGGGAACCTTCACATGTCAGACTTACGTTGGGAACGCAACGATCGAGCCTGGATAGGTAGAAGTTTAACAGACTACATTGCGAGTGTCCAGAAAGTAATTGTGTCTGAGTGACGTGGGTCTTTCGAGGCAGCTGAAGCGCTTTTTCTTCAATGGGCGATGGTTGAGCTCAGATAATGGCTTTCGATGGACGAAAAACGGTGAAGGTGGTGCTAGTCTTTCTGTGAATGTAGTTAATTACCTGTCTGCACAGCGTCCCGTGTCACATATCTGTGGCCTCGCCCCTTTAGTTCTCATCTTTCGCAGCTTTAACGGTGCTAAGGCAGTTTCCTCACAGTGGTGGTTATGATTAAGGTCACACATTATCTAGGTGTTCATAGCGTTAAGAACCCAGCAGGTGATTTCAGTAACCAAAAGCCCTTCTAAAGGCATTTCTGAGCTGAAAAAGTCTTCCGTCTTCTCTTCCTTTTTTTGTGTGGGGTGGCATAAATTTAAGGGCTTCTATTTTCGCTACACACGGAAGTGCTCATAGAAGGACTATTGTAGGACGTACTTCATGTTAGATATGTTCTATTTCAATTTGAAATGCTTATTGAAGTGTAAATTTTAAACAGGAAAAGCCCTACTAAAAGCCATGCACTTTGTCTAGTCCTTCTTGGGTAAGCTTTTAATAATATTTTCACTTCAGAAGGCCTACCTGGGAGTGGTACACTTTACGGCAGTCATGGTGATATTTCGCTGGAGTCTGTTAAAACGTCAAGTACCACAGCTTTCGATGTCTTCACTGCTGGGAAGAGGGATATTATGGGACTATAGGACTTCCCTTTGCTGTTCATCAGCAGTGGGACTATTCTCCTTGATTCCCACAAATGAGAAATAACGAGAATAGTCATCTTCAGTTTGAGGACATTACGAGGTATTTACAGCTTGCCTCTTTCTTAAAATAGATTAAATTTCGAGCATAATACAAGGAAATTTTGATAACAAATATGATACAGAAAGACACACAATAAAGGTAATAAAATAGTTTTAATGCGAATCGGAATTAGAATTTTTGATTTCCACTTCCGACCACTTGATTTCAATCCCATTTTGCGTTAATCAAAAGGGAGAACTCGGATACACGTCGCTACTCTTTTTATTGGATGCGTTTCTTTATACATTCCGGATAATCTCATTTCACAGCCGGAATAAACAGAATGCGTTTGAAATATACGTCAACATATCATCCGGAACGTTCTAAAGAATAAATAAACAAAAAAGTTTATTCCAAACGTTCAGAAATGCAGCCATTGTGATATTTTATATTGCTGTAAGTGAGTAGGTTCTTAAAGTCAGCTTAGCCCAAGACATCAGTTAAATTAATTCGGGTCTATGCGATAGTAGAGGTGCAAAACTATCGATGGCACTATCGATTGTTTTTTGGTCCTATCGATAGTCCGACAGACATGTGATTCAGTATTTATTTTAGTTTTATTTCTTCTTTTCTTTTCATTTCTCTTAAACATCCAAGTTGAACTAAAAATTTGGTTGCTACTTTTTTAAAAGAGTAATGTCAAATTTCGAAAATGACGGAAAACCTTGCATCTTTTAAAATACCGCTAAAAAACTGATACAAATTAATTTATACCAAAACTTTCAATATTATCTACCACCACTATTTACTATTTATGAAAAGGTAAATAAAAACCATTACATTAAAAAATCGTTTCTTCTAAAATTGAAATTTACTTGATGAATGCCTTATATATGACGGAGGATATCTAAAACCACAAGTATAAAATTTCAGTATGCCCATTTTTTCCATTTCAAATTTTCAATAACCTTCTTCATACGAAAATTGACCCAAAACCATATAAATACGATACTATCGACGATATATCGATAGTTTTGAANATTAAAAAATCGTTTCTTCTAAAATTGAAATTTACTTGATGAATGCCTTATATATGACGGAGGATATCTAAAACCACAAGTATAAAATTTCAGTATGCCCATTTTTTCCATTTCAAATTTTCAATAACCTTCTTCATACGAAAATTGACCCAAAACCATATAAATACGATACTATCGACGATATATCGATAGTTTTGAAAATAATATCGAAAACTATCGATGGTCTGACTATCGATAGTTTTGCACCTCTATGCGATAGAGTAACTGAAAATTCGACTGCTCGGATAAAAAAAAAATACCATAATTTCGGTGTCGTGGACATGACGTTCATATGGATGATACTTCCCTGAAAAGATCCTGCCACACAGGATAAACATGAGTGAACAACGAAAACAAAGTCGTCAACGCATAAAATGGATGAACAATGTGCATAAGGCCTTGGTTACGTTTGGTGGAAATAATTGGCACATAGGAGAGAGATAATAGCAATTTTTTTCGGGATAAAGGCCAGTATGCAGTTCTCAAGAAAAGCGAAAATTTCATATAAAACTACGTACAATATGTGCCAAATTTCCTTAAGGCACTATGCAGTTCTTAAGAAATTTGCTACGCTCTCTACTACTTTTTTCCAGCGTTTTTTGTGAAAAAGGAGCACAAGTCAACCCATGTTTGCAACAGAAATACATATATGCCCGTTCCAATATTTCTTGAGGAAAGAGTGGGGCAATAGGCTGTGAAGTATCAGATGTCAAAATTCCTAGGATACACACACGATATAATGGCCATTTTTTTCTTGACCGTTTTCTTGAGAGCTGCATACTGGCTTTAAACAGGTGTAGAGCCAGTTAAGAAAAAGTCGTATCTGATACCCGGTTAATCAAAGCCGCAGAATTGTTAGTATAACCCAAAACAAGTGCGGACGAAATAAGCAAATAAGACGAGTTAAGCATTTGAAAGAGTTTTTATTCGGGGATTTTGGGAAGCGTGAAGGTGAGTAATGAGGACCTCACCCTGTAATGTATAATTTACTTTTCCGTTTAAATTAAATACATACCTAAATCATTTTCCATTATTTTTAGTAATCAAAATAAATATTAGTTTTTTTTTAATAGCTTAAACAAATTTGACCTTCAAATTGATGAACTCCCATATTTTTATGATGTATTTCTGAAGTGAATTATGTAAAGTCCAACATTTAACCTTACTTATGTCAAAATAATGTTCCTTAAATATAATTCGGTTCTCGAGCAAAAGTTTGAAATGCATCACAAACGGTTTCCGGAAAAAGCGCCAAAACAACCTTGACT
>NW_016193574.1:0-3268 GCF_001687245.7 Rhagoletis zephyria | reverse complement strand
CCATTTTAGGGATGGTCTGGGCTGGCTTTCATGGTCTGTAGTTAGCTTAGCTTTCTATTATTACATATATATATATTGCCCACATACGATAACGGTTCATTCATACATTTGTGTTATGGTTTGCTATAACATTTTCGTTTTACTGTTATTTTGTTATTGTTGTTTTTTTCATGCTTTCACTTATTTATCGCCAGCTAAATGGATTTTGTATCCATAGCATGGATGGAGCTGCAGTAGTCAGTTGAATGTGGCGGGTCAGAAAACAAGTGAATGCATTTAGTTCTGCTACTGAACGCAAATATGTATGTGCAGAAGAAACATACTAAAACATACATACATAAATAATTATGATTGGCTATGAAACACTCGAATTGGCAAAATGATTTGAAGAAAAAGAAAACTAACGCGAAAATCAACTGTGCAGCATAAATTATTTAAATATTTTGAGATAGCACTTGTGTGCTCTTTGTTCAATAATTTGACGTGAAATTGAGAGCTGACACATATACAATGACTCAATTTAGGGGTATTTAAAATATCAATTTACTTTGATTTTACAGAAATGTCATAGAACAAATATATAAAGAAAAGTAAATATCAGTCAAACACAATTTAAGTAAAGTAATTGAAAGCGCGATGGCTGTTCATTTCTTCAGATATAATTAGTTGCTAAGTAATTGTAATAACACAGAACTGCTGCTGCGTGCTTGTTAAAAGTACGCCTCCAGGTGTTTAGACAGCAGTTTTCAAAAGCTGGGCGGCTTAAGAAGAAGTATTTAAATGGGTTCACCTCGTCGTCTTCCAAACAGCATTTAGCCCTATCATGAGTGTTCCCATCGGACAGTGTCTAGTCGATACACGTCGCAAAATTTTGCTCAAAATACGTTAGTTCATGGTGATTTCGTTTCTACCAAAAAATGTTATAAAGGGGTAATTTTAAAAATGGATAAGGTGTAGCGCCAAATACATACTGATTGCATGAAGTTACCCGGTACCTGTTGATTGACCTTTATAGATAACAAGTTGGGGGCCATTTGTGTCATTAAAATAGTTAAGAACACATATAATTTTTTTCCTTTTATATATCTACTAGCACCTAATACACGACAATCCGGGATTTCATGGCTATATTTCAATGATTGAAGAAATACGTGCAATTTAAAGTCAAAAAAGGTATCTACTCGGATACCTGTTAATTGACTTTAGGATTAATGACGGCTACTTCTACCTTGAACACGCTACAGCGACCTGAAAGTCTGCGTTTGAGATTAATGATTTGAATGAAGTTCTCTACTTCATGCAAAAAAAAAACGCGCCACCAACCTTTCCGTGAAACATCGATCCATCCTTGTAAAAGTTCATCTTTTAACTTCCCTTGGTGGGGATGTTGTGAAGAAAAAACCAATTGGTGTCAATATAGCCATAACGATATCTCTTTTAATATGGATAAAGTTAAAGCATTATCTACGATAACGTAGGGCTAGGGCGCTATACTTAGTATGATACAACGATGATGAACTATATTAGGGTGTTTTTTCCGCTTCAGGTTTCAAACTAACTGGCGTAGTCTTCGCCATCAGACAACGATTACACAAAACATTATATGCTTCACTATAGTTGTATAGAGCTAATATATTACCCTAATAAGAAGGCCCAGAGGTGGATGCGTTATTTTCGCTTTTCTTTAAGCTGATTTTCGACCACAGCTCTCTATCTGGTCTGGAGATAACAATTGCTAAATATTTTTGCTTAAACTTCAATACAGTCTCATTATGCATTTGTTACACAGAGGGTTAACCCCATCGGTGTATGTTTAGAGGTGCGCACTGTCATCTTTTTAGTTCCAGGGTCGATTCCTGGTCACTTCAGCTTGTCCTAGCAAATAGCGTTGCTTTTAAAAAGGCCGGTAGATCTATTATATGCAAACATGACAGAATTGATGAATTGCCAAGGGTATTTGTTAACGGATTTACACTGCCGGCAAAAAGTATTGGCACAGCAAATTTTTTCACAATATATGCAACAATTTTTTTTATAAAATTTTTTCGCCGTTTTTTTATAAAAATTTGGTTCATTCTATAACAAAACAATAAAAATAAAAGTAAAGTTTCATAAAAATTTTCAACTTTTTTATCAGATTTTTTACAATTTCTTTGAGTATGCAGTTTTGCAGCCCATTAAATTCTAGTAAAAAAATTTTAGTTGAAGGCGTTTTTAATTTTTTTCATATATGCGTATTTTCAAACAAATTTTCTTGTATGGAAGAGACTGCGTGAAAAAAAAATTTACAAAAATCAACGGCATTTCTTAGCTACTTAAAACTTATAATAAATTTGATAGGGCTACAAATCTGCATAATCAAAAAAAAATTAAAAAACTTATTAAAAATTTGAAAATTCGCATGAAAATTTGCTGAATTTTCGGGAATTTTGCACAAAGTTTAGGAACTATTTTTTGATGTTTTTTGTTGTAGAATGAACCATATTTAAAAACAATAATTAAGCAAAAATATCAGAAAAAAAATATTTGCATTTGTTGTGAAAAATTTGCTGTGCCAAGTGTAAGTAATTTTGAAAATCTCTTTTCTATTTTCGAGAACTTTCTTGTATTTAAACGTCTATTATTGATATATATTTATGTAAAAAACCTTTATCTTGATTAAGATTAAATATTTTTCACCAAACACTTACTAGGTATATTTTTACACTCTCATACATATTAGTTTTTAAACAAATTTAAATACGTACTTGTACCACAGCTAATTACTTATATCCTCTTTATTCTCTTTTTTCAGGTAAGCTGCATTTAAACTTCTTAATATCTATGTACCGAGAATGATATTAGCTGACTACGTGGTATGTATACCGATTCCTACAATATCAGCCCACCGCATCCATTATATGGTAAATTACTTTTCCAGTAAAAATTTGCAGGTTCCAGTACAAATTACTACACAAACCTAATGTGACCGCCTCCCATTTCCTACAATCCGCATGCATATCGAGCCCTAACCGTGAAAGTAACGTAGTGAAATTTTTTTCCGATATTTTATTTTTATGCATAATACTCTTAAAGCATCTAGTAGGGTTTCTGTAAAAAACATAAATTTTGGAAAAAAATCCCCTAACGTTTTTGTTTCACCCAATTTGGGCACATCAGCAAATCCGGATCTGCTAAATGGATAGCAAATTGCAAACCAAATGCAAGAAATTTTTAAACAGTTGTCAGCTATTTACTGATCTGATTTTTGCAGATACACGCTAATGCT
>NW_016193572.1:0-3269 GCF_001687245.7 Rhagoletis zephyria | reverse complement strand
ATCGCGTACTAAATCCTCACTTGTATCAGTTATTTCGTATGGCATTGGGCCTGCGCATGGGTATAAATGAGCTCGTTGGAAAGTGTTTGATTTGGACATCACTTTCCTTGAAGTGGTTTTCACAAACGCGAGATGAATCACGTAGTACAACACCACAGCTTTCTTCCCATCGCTGCCGTCTTAATTCGCAACTAGGTGTTTTAAAACATGGCACTATTTTCGTGTCCTGACTTTTATTGCATACAGCCCACCGCTCAAACGTTTTGCTCCGTTTAATCTTGGTTTCCTTACACTAAATATTTAAGCAAAGTCGAACGTATTTACTTATTACCAAACTTAAATGTACTNCTACTTGCTCTTCTCGGCGGTTTATTTCTTAACAATCTCACGTTTATTAAGAAAATTGGTTGATTGAAAAATTTGTGTGTATTTTTATATTTTTTTTAATTCATATTTTCAAATGGGTTAACAATTCATTTCAATTTGACATTACAGCCTGCTTCTTATGAGAGCAATGTCAAAATCAATCACACTTTGTTGAATACATTTTGNTCGATACTACGGCATTTTTTCGAGAAAAAGTCGCTGGTGGACAAGAGTGTTATGTTTACCGTTTGAGAAAAAAAAATCCATCTTCACTTTCATTGACTTATACATGGAAGTCTTCTAATGGGGCATCTCCTACAACAGCCGTATAAGAGACATTGACGATGTTCTTCCCAAGATAAAAAAGCGTGTATTTAATTAAAAAGACCCAGGCAGGCTGCAAATTTAGATGCAGAAAAACTTGCCAAAAGGAGTCCTTGTACTTTCTAAAACTAAATACATTCCAGTTTCATGCCGGAAGGAAGAGATTCCGGCTGTAAAAGACCCTTTCTACCGACTCAGCTGCGAACGGCTGAGAAGGAAGCTATACCTCGGTTCGCGGACGTAGGATTACAACCGAAAAAGACGGAAAAGTGACTTTATAAACCTTAATGACTACTTTAACCCCCTTGACCTCCGACGATACAGGCAAAAGAAAGTCCAACAAGTCAGACACGAGCTCGCGATTGCCGAAGTAGGTTAGGGTTAGGCAAGGAAAAGCGATATTTTCTAGCCAAATAACTAGTTACTTACTCAATGTGGACGAAATACTTAAAATGTAGCAACGAAAGACTATGCGAATTTCCTCCATGGTCGTCGTTAAAAAAAAACGCTCATTTCGAACTGTCAGACACAGAGGTAGATAATTTTTACCTACCAACAGGGATCTGTCTCGCTTCCAGACTTCTCATAGCTGTGCTACTTGAAACTCATCATCACAAGCATCATTTAGGTTTTCGCAACCAAATAGTATCACAAATTTTACTTTAACAACCCAACAGAGACCGTAGTAAGCAGAAGCTCCATCAACTTTTCAATTACTAATGCCTGAAAGTATGGCAGATTTTCAGTGCACGGTCGATGTTTTTCCCATCTGCAATCTCTGCCTTTTCTGCTGAGTCTCGCCGTGGTGCATTCCAAATCTCAGCACCCCTTTCTTGGCAACCCTTTGAACTCCTAAAACCTAACTGAAACCTTCAGATTTCCAATCAAACCGATTTGTCAGTGACCTTTTCTTAGTCCAGGGACCTTTTAAGGACGTACTACTGCCAGCTTTTGAGAGAGAATGGAATTGAAACGTAAGTAAATGGTCACCTCTCCGAACTATCTCGCTTCTTCACTGCAAGTAGCCTAACCCTCTCCACTACGAAATCTTCGGCAACACTTTTCACAAACTGGACGAAAGAGGTCAGACTACAGCTGGGAATTCATTTCGACGGCGTACCAATTCCGTCTGTGAACGATCCAAAAATATTCGGTGTTACCTTCAATAGTCTGTTTTCAACTGCATTTTAGCAACATACAAGGAAATTGGCCGGCCAGTTCTAAACTATTCAGCGCCCGTGGGGTCGCCGAGCACTAGGAGAATGCAGTGGACGATGCTACGACAAAACACGGCATTCTGTAAGACCACCGAATGCCTTCTGATGTCGCCATAGCACCACCTAGATGACGAGACTCAAATTCTCCCTGCCTGCTTTATGTGAGCACCCGAACAGACACCTGCTTGTGGCAGGTCCTTCTTTAGAAGGCATCTATACGAACTACCGGACGAGTCCAAGGGTTCATAAAACAATCTCTGAACCCGACAGCGTACCGAAAGGCCCTAAACGGCGTTCACAAGGAGTCGGCCGCGACCTGTAAATGCCGTTTTGTGAGCACAACCACCAGACGTAGGCGAGACGGAGCTTCGTCTGCCTCAGGGGATCGCACCACAATACTGAAACAAACACTGAAACAAATGCTTATTTCTAGGACCTTGAAACCCCTATAACATATTTCAAAGGAATTATAAAACTTGAAAAATGGTCGACTAAATGTATGGAGCTATAAGAACACCATGTTGAGAAATAAACGCTTTCTTTGTTGAAAAATATGTATATATTTTTTTCAAGAAGTGACTGACTTTCTTCACAAAATCTTTACAATAAATGGCTTTGAATTAAAAAATATTCCAAAAAGGTAAGTAGGTAAGTAAGTATAGATATATGTACATACATTTATTTTACAAACCGACATATTTAAGACTCTAAAGTTACAAAAGCTGCTGAGCACTAAATGCAGCAGGTCAGTAGTTGTAGTACATCCTTTTAAATATTTGTCTCCGAACCCAATAATAAGCCTAAGTACGAGTACGAGGCGACAAATGAACGTGTACACTTTTAGGTAATATAATATTCACAATTATTTTCATGAAAAATTTTTTGCATAATTCGTTTATGAAATTATAGTTCATTCTATGATATAAACCATATATGTACATAAATTATAGAGTCACACTCTGTATAATGTTCACAAAAATTCAAAAATATGGCATCCAAATTTTAAACTCTTCAACTCAAAATTTCAAGAAAATTTTCGAGTATGCAGTTTTGTAGCCCACTCAATTTTAGTCTAGTCAAGTGCAAGTTTCAACCAGCTACAAAATCGCGTTCATTTTTTTTTTTTTTTTTTTTTTTTNAAATCGCGTATATTTTTTTTTTTTTTTTTTTTTTTGAGACGGATTTTTGCACTTTTTCCATATAAGCATGAATTTCTTTTGAAATAAAATGCGGGAGACTGTTAGCAATAGATTACACGCCGATTTTTGCAAATTGCACTTGTTTAATAAAAAAAAAACCCCAAAGCAGTTTCCAAAAAAAAAAAATCAAAAATCTACGCGATTTCGTAGCCGGTTAAAAATT
>NW_016193571.1:0-3269 GCF_001687245.7 Rhagoletis zephyria | reverse complement strand
AACTGGCTGAGTCAGTGGGATCGTCGGTTCGAAGCCTACTGAAAGAAGTCTGATGAGGAAATGTGGTGATTTCCGAAATAGCTATCACTTCTACCATTTTTTCAAATTCTTGTTGCTTTTCCACAATAAAAATTTTAATTTAAAACGGCCTCGAGCTCAATATAAATTGTTGAATGTTTGATTGTATAGTTTTTTTTTTATTTTTCGACGATAACTGCAACGTGCTATGTGGAGTTCAAGTTGCAACAGTTTTCTTTTTAATTTTGTTACGTAGAGGTTTTTTTATTCATTACAAGTAAAATTGGTACAAAAGAGTTATGTTTGTTTAAATGAAAGCTGCGAATTTACATAATTTATGTTTGGAATTAAATTTTATAATTATATGTACAGCTCGCAACAAAAGATAGCACCTTAACATTTTGATCAGTCTTGACTTTTTTCTTCTGTTGTTTAATGTTAATTTTTTCCTATAAAACCATAGCTCATTGTCTAGTAAAAACCACATAAGTCCAAATTCCAAACTTTATACAAAAATTATAAACATTTCTTAAAATTTTGATTACAATTCAATGGTTTTTAATTTGGGTTTCTAGAAAAAATTTTGTTTTGCAGTTTACAAAGTAGTTTACAGAGAAGAAAGTGCATAATACCGTCAGCTAACAAAATTATAAAAAATCAACAGGATCTTTTAGCAACTTCAAACCTCCACCTTATTATACTAAATTTTAATGAGCTACAAAACTAAATAACCATTTTTTTCTAGAAATCCAAATTATAAACCGTGGGATTGTGTTCAAAAGTTTAAGAAATTTTTATAATTTTTGTATAAAGCTTGCAATTTGGATTTATGCAGTTTTTGTTAGACAATGAGCTATACTTTTATACGAAAATAATGANATGCAGTTTTTGTTAGACAATGAGGTATACTTTTATACGAAAATAATGATGATTAAATAAGTAGAAGAAAAATAGTCAAGACTGGTCAAAATGTTGAGGTTCTACTGCTTTGTCGTGGGCTGTATTGAACTTTTAAGTTTTTTTTTTAATAAGTTTATACTGTCATGGCAGTCCGTCATTTGGTGACATAAAATACCTTTCGTATTCTTCTCGTATGAGTTTTGCTTGTGGTGGTATATATCGCGGCAAAGATTCCGTTATCGGACTTCAAGAAAAATTATAATTTCACTACAAATTAAATTAAAAGTTATGTTGCTTCCGAAAACAAGGATATTAATTTCAGTGATTTTTGNATGTATTGTGAAATCACACGATTGGGGCATAAACTGAGGCAATAATTGGTGTATTGCGGCAATCGTGGGATCCCAGCTTTAGTAGATTTTATAAGCTAGAGCAATATGAAAGTTACTTTGGCGTGTCACAAACTTACAATATCTTCTCAACACTATCTTGTCTATATAACATACCTGGAGCTGATTCTGCCACAAAAATTGTATAAATAGAACGAAGGCAAGTTTCTTGATACTGATTTGTTAGCAAAAAATTAAAACAAAGTCGATAAACTCGATTAATTTACAATTCCGTACGCGATTTACAAGATTGATTACTTCCACTCTTCTATACGCAGCGCCGGCATGGGTTCATTCGTTTAAAGTCCAGGCGTATCGAAAACACTACAGTTCCCTAGAGAGTTCCGAACAAGACATCAGCGGTATGATATTGATTTCCATGCGAGCTGAATAATACGCAGGTATTTCAAAGAAAAACCATTCTGCAACGGTGGCCGCCTTTAACAAAAAAGCCGCATCTATTCGAAAATTGCAATACAGATCCTATCGATCCCACGGACCTCCAGATACGTGAAGAAGACAACAAGAGCCGCAACTTTTTACTAACTGCACCTGTAAGGACCGAGAACAAAAGGTATGATCGAAGCTAAGTATCGTAGTTTTCTTCCCAAGAACACATCAAAACCAATCCCGAAATGAGAAAAAAGCTGTTCTCAATGGGAATTATATAAGAACAAAAGCCTGTGGAAGGTTCCCAAAGCGAACAAAATGCGAACAATACTTTCGGGAACATTTGTAAAAGAAAAAAAAATGGGAACAAAAGTCTGAGGAACGTTTTGGCAAAGCACAAAACGGGAACAAACGTCTAAGGAACTTTTCCTCGGAGAACAATTTGGAAACTAGAATCTCAGGAACGTTCGGACAGATATCGAATCGTGAAGAAATCTTCTCTGAACTATTCGCAAAGAAAGGAAGCGAAAACTAAATTTTACTCAAAGCATTTCATTAATTTGAAATGTTTGAATATTAACATTAATAAAAAAAACTGAAAGATAGTTATGCAAATTAAGTCAACGAAATAGACCTAAGACCTAAGGTCGCAGTGCACAGCCCCTAACAATCTAAGTCAACGAAAGACTTAAGATACGAACCTTTTTTTTTTTTTTTTTTTTTTTTTTTTTTTTTTTTTTTTTTTTTTTTTTTTTTTTTTTNAGTGTTGTTGCACAGAAACTCAGAAAATGAAAAAGAAGAACAGTTCACCCTAATGATAAACAATCTGGAAGTTGAAATAATCCAGCTTAATCTGCCTTAGAAGCAAAAATTGTGGTTCTCAGTGAAACGATTTTTCATCCCAACCTGCAGATGACCCTCTCATTCATAACGCAAAGTTCTCTAGCATGAACCTACCCCAGACTTTTTTTCTTATTTCATCGTCCTTTAAAATGTACTCGACACTTTCGTTCTCATGTCGAACATCAAACTTCTGCCATAAAAAGAGCTTATTCGGAGGTGGACTAAATGTGTAGATATCTCCATTTGTGTCACTACATCAAGAAGTAGAACACGAATTGGAGGAAACATTCAGTTATTGGAATCAAATATGAGGAAAAAGCCTTTAAAACTTCGAAAAGCTCAAAACATTTGTTGAGAGCTCATAATTTGTATGAAAGGAAAAAAACCCCGTTTGTTCGATAAAAAATATTATAAAATATATTCGATATTCGAAAAATCAAGATTTCAAAAAACCGCCTTAGATATCCAAAAAACCGGTGGAAACCGGTTTGGAAAAACCGAGTCAATCACCCTACTACGTATACATGTGGCCTCGTCATAAGGTAAGGTGGTCAACTTTTAACTTACTGCGCCAAGACTAAAACATACAATGAGCCTGCCTAGTGCTCATACTGCCTTCCGACGCGATACTTAACGGTAGTACCGGTACATATGTATATATGTAGCTACGTTCTTACTTTTGCCCACGATATGCACATACATACATATGTACATATTTATGTGCATACA
>NW_016193570.1:0-3269 GCF_001687245.7 Rhagoletis zephyria | reverse complement strand
CCATGCTATCAGTCATTTTTAAAATAATTGTAGATTTGTGTCTTGTAGTCGAATCTGTTTAACCCACTCTTTACGGTCTCAGGTAATGAATACCAGACTCTTACTGTGTTAATGAAAAATAGTCTTGATGATGCTAGGTAAGTAAATTTTGGAACAATAAAACTGTTGTGTCTCTGTGACCTTACTGGTATCAGCTTCTCAAACAGATGCGCAGGTATTTTAAATATAGTAAGTTTGTAAATAAATATACAATTCCTAGCGGCCAAATAGTTCTCAAGACTACAACCCAGGATATTTGTTCGACAGGCACAAATGTGCTCATATCTACCAATCCCGTATACATAACCTGTAGCATTGTTGAATGCTACATTGAGTTTATGGCAAGATATTGAGTCCAGTTTGCTGTATACTACCTCAGAGTAGGTGATGATTGGCATAATTAGTTGGAGAACTAATTTACGCCTGGTTTCCAGTGGCGTTAATATTGCAGAAACTCTCAGCTTACGCAGTGTCGCATATACGCTGCTCACAACCTTATTTATGTGGTCAGTACATGAAAGTTTAGAGTTAAGAATAAAATCTAAATTTCTTTTCTTATCCGTAAAACTAAGCGGACTGATACCTATCCACAGTTTTGGAATACAATCGACATACACCACACTATTACATACAGGCAATACATACGACTTTGACGCATTTAAACATAGAGAATTTCCAGCAGCCCAAACAGAAATAGCATACAAGACAGACATTGGCAAAGGGAGCTGTTTTTGTGACTTTAAGCCTACTCACGTTGAAAACGGGGGATGAACGAACACCAGCGCAAAGCGTGCTGTCTTGCAAATACAGCCACCAAAAGTGATCGATGCTTATAACAGCTCATACTGATATTGACTTCGGCAAACCTGTACTCCGAATGATCGTGCACGAAACCAGCAACCGCCGTATTTGATCGACTGCCAAAAGCACGATACTGCATTTGGACGGTTGCCGAAAGCATAAGAGCTTATGTGAAAGACTGGCGAAGACAAGATGCGGCAGTTAGCTAACTTGATTTGTTGCAGAAGTCAAACCGCCGCCTTTAGTTTGTTACTGAAGACGCATTTGACGTGTTGCCGAAGTGATGATACTGTAGTTCAAAGACAATTCAACGACACTTGCTTGTTTGAAATGAAGCATTGATATGTACATACATACATACGTACGTATGCACATTCCTCACAACTAGCCAGTAGTGAGCAAAGCAATTGAATTGTAAACGCGCTATAAATACATACATACATGCATACGAGACGATAAATTACCCTTTAACCAGGGTTGCCACTTTGGTAAATTGTTACCAAAATTGGTAGAAAAAAATTGGGTTGGTAAAAAGGTAAATTTTTTGTCTTTTTGGTAGATTTTTGTTGAATTATTTAGTTTGAAAAACAAATAAAACTTTTCGTTTCCGTTTTAATTTTCGTAGTAATTTTTTTATTAGAAATTTCTTTCCAAAAGTGCAGTGTACTTTATTGCATTAATTTTCTAACACTTTATTGCACACTTTTTTATATATGTACATACGAATAAATGTATATTGATAAAAGGCGAACATATCGATAAAAGGCGAACATTCAAAACTCTTTTTACGGGAATTCCGAGAAGTTTTTAATTATCTAAATATTTTAAATAATAATAATTTAAGTTGTTCAAAAAATTCAGAGTCAAAATTTCGAAATTTAATCGAAAATTTTTTGAATTTTTCTAAATGTTGCATTTAGCTTGAAACCTTGATTTTTAAATGTTTGGCTAAAGCGGAAACAATATTCTTATAAAATAATACTAAAAAAATTTGGCTTGAAAAAATTGGTGAATAAGAAAAAAAAAATCACCAAGCATTTTTTGGGTCACTATTTATCTATAATATCTCCAGTTCAAGTTTTTTCAAATGNTTTAGTTTAATCACTTTCGTTTTGGTTGAAGGAAACTGAGATGTTGCCATTAATATGATCTCTTAAATAAAAAGTTCCTTAAACACAATTTGAATTCTTATGGAATTAACTAAAAAAATAACGAAACTATAGTTTTAATTCAAATAACCAAAAAAAATTGTTGGTAGATATTTTCCACAATTGGTAGATTTTTTTCAAGTGGATGGTAAGTTTTTTTTTTTCGTCAGTGGCAACCCTGCCTTTACCACATTCGTCGTGATTTCAGCAACAAGTCAAATGGCTTTCAGCAACAAGTCAGATGATTTTCAGCAACAATTCAAACGACTTCTGCAACAAATGATGAGCTCTCATGCTTTCGGAACCGTTCAACTGCCGCGTTTGCTAGTTTCGTGCACGATCATTCGGAGTACAGGTTTGCCGAAGTCAGTATCAGTATGAGCTGTTATAACTTGTCTATATCTAATCTAGGCCGGGATATTAGTTTGTTTGACTTAACCTTCTGCGTTCTACCCTCCAGGTAGCTAACCATAAGTTTCACCGCACTGTCTTTGAAGCCGAAATAATGTTTGAGCTTCAAACACAACAATTTGTGATTCAAACGCCTTGAGAAGTCGAGTAAGCAAGAAGTTGTCAAAGTTAATTCTAATATCATCCAGTATTTTGACCACTACCGTCGAACAACTATGTTTTTGTCGGAAGCCAGATTGTAGTGGAGACTATTTTCTTCAAATGCAGAAATTTGCATAGCCATTAAGTTTTCACAAGCCTTCGAAAAGACAGGCAGTATGCTGACAGGTCTATAGTCGCCAGCATAAGTAGCATTCGTCTTCTTCGGAACTAGCAAAATTATAGCTATTTTCCAAACTGCTGGAAAGCATGAGCTGGTAAAACAATGGGTTATTATATGAGTCAGAGGGCCTATTATAAAATCAACTACTATTTTGACGAATTTCAGCGAGATTTTATCTTCCAATATAGTGTTAGACTTAATTTTTGACGGGGCCATCAGGACCTCAACTTCGCTAACTGCCATAAATTGAAACTCGTGTTTTGGACTAGCACAAGACATGAAATCCTTCAACACGGGAGCACAATGGTTTTTGTTGTTGGTGAATACCACTATTGTAAACTGGTTTGAGATCGTTAATATAAAAATCATTTTAAACATACACTTGTGATCAACTGTTTTTCTTTTGTTTATTTAATGTTTATTATTTTTCATAAAAGCCTAGCTCATTATATAACTAACGCAATATAAATCCACATTAAAGTGGTCCAAAAATTTATGTAAAAAAAGGTCGCATTTTTAATGCCGCCAGCCCCTAGGATTGTTCTATA
>NW_016193569.1:0-3269 GCF_001687245.7 Rhagoletis zephyria | reverse complement strand
TTTGTGTATATCGGCTATTGGAATTTCCAGTGTAACGCATGCGCCCTGATGCCGGCAATTGTTCCACGTGCCACATATTACATTGTTGCTGCAATAAATATATACAAACAAAAGTAAAGTGACCAAATCACAACAAGAACAGCTGAGCATAAAGACGAAAGGAAGTGAAAAAAAAGCAAAAAGCAAAAAAAAGGGTAAACAAAAAAAGGTAAAAATACACATACACGCATACATACGCGCATACATATGTATGTACAAGCAGTCCTGTGCACATCAAATCGAAAGGCAACAAAGTAAGCAGTAGTTAGCGCATAGCCAAGTGTGGCAAGAAAACAAAAATAAAATTGCAGCATTCCAACGCAACTAACAACTACGAATATTTATGAATGCGAATTCACTTGCCGCCAGTTTAGCCTCATGTTTTTAATGAGTTGGTTACTCTGTGTGTCTGCCCAGCAACGAACGGCAAGCCAAAGTAAGAGTACATTCTCCATAAAGATGCTTGTAGTAGTTTGTCTGGTTTGTGCTGATGCAAAAGTTGACTAGTTCAATAATGAGCTAAACATGAGCGTATATGGAGTCTTAACATACCAAATCTAGGCATTTCACTGTCAAAGCGATGTCGCGCGAATAAAAAACGCTGTCAATTTTTGTGAAACGTGCAGATAGAGGGCCCTCGATATATTTCAACATCATTTCATTTTTAGAAACTAATTTATGTATTTCTTTTCTTTTTAAATACATCTTTTCCTTAATTAAATTTTCTTTAATTGTTTGTTTTTGTTATTGTTTTAAAAATAATATTATTTTTTGTTGTCATTTAATTTTTAGGAACTTATTTAATTTTTTTAATTTTTACACATTTTATGTTCTGGGTTTTAGTTAACTTTTTTTAATTTTTAAGACTTTATTGTGTAAAGAAGGAAAATATTTTTATAAATTTCCTTTACTTCAATATATTTAATTCATTTTTTCTTTTTTTATTTAAGTTGTTATTCTTTTGTTAATTTAATTTTCTTTTATTTTTAGATTTTATTGTTTTAAGAAGAAAAATATATTTTTTTATTTCGTTCAATTTTTACAATCTTATTAAATTTTTTTAATTTTTTTCTGGTCTTTTTTTATAAAATATTGATTACATTTTTTTCTTTTTCTGATTTATTTTATTAATCTTTATTGTTTTAAAACGAAAAATATATATGTTTTTTTTTGTTTAATTTAATTGACGTAAACCAAGACAAGATAATATGGAACTTACACTCTCAGCCGAAGTCAAGTAGCTGGGGGCCATTGTAAACGGTAGGCTCAGCTGTTACTAAGACTCTAGCTAAAGACAACATTTAATTGGTACGTCAGTAGGTGTCCATGCTTATCACGGGAGTNATTCTCCATAAAGATGCTTGTAGTAGTTTGTCTGGTTTGTGCTGATGCAAAAGTTGACTAGTTCAATAATGAGCTAAACATGAGCGTATATGGAGTCTTAACATACCAAATCTAGGCATTTCACTGTCAAAGCGATGTCGCGCGAATAAAAAACGCTGTCAATTTTTGTGAAACGTGCAGATAGAGGGCCCTCGATATATTTCAACATCATTTCATTTTTAGAAACTAATTTATGTATTTCTTTTCTTTTTAAATACATCTTTTCCTTAATTAAATTTTCTTTAATTGTTTGTTTTTGTTATTGTTTTAAAAATAATATTATTTTTTGTTGTCATTTAATTTTTAGGAACTTATTTAATTTTTTTAATTTTTACACATTTTATGTTCTGGGTTTTAGTTAACTTTTTTTAATTTTTAAGACTTTATTGTGTAAAGAAGGAAAATATTTTTATAAATTTCCTTTACTTCAATATATTTAATTCATTTTTTCTTTTTTTATTTAAGTTGTTATTCTTTTGTTAATTTAATTTTCTTTTATTTTTAGATTTTATTGTTTTAAGAAGAAAAATATATTTTTTTATTTCGTTCAATTTTTACAATCTTATTAAATTTTTTTAATTTTTTTCTGGTCTTTTTTTATAAAATATTGATTACATTTTTTTCTTTTTCTGATTTATTTTATTAATCTTTATTGTTTTAAAACGAAAAATATATATGTTTTTTTTTGTTTAATTTAATTGACGTAAACCAAGACAAGATAATATGGAACTTACACTCTCAGCCGAAGTCAAGTAGCTGGGGGCCATTGTAAACGGTAGGCTCAGCTGTTACTAAGACTCTAGCTAAAGACAACATTTAATTGGTACGTCAGTAGGTGTCCATGCTTATCACGGGAGTCAAAAAATTTACACCTCCCGAAGCCCTGCATTTAATGTTAAACTTTCCATCGTCAGATATATAGATACCAGGAGTTCCTGGCTGGTTGTAATGCTGCCAGATTAGATGCGATTCAACTGTCAAGAGAACTCATATTCGCTCATGCGAGGGTCCGTGATTCTATTCAGAGTAATTTATGTATGTTAATTAGACTATTTATTTATTTATTTATTCCTCTATTCTGTCTATACAGCGATTTCTCCATACCAATCCCGGAGAGGAAAGAATGCGAAGGTCCCACAGACCTAAACTGAGGAGCTAAGGTAGATAATTCAAACAAAATGGCAGGGTAGGTGTCGGAATTAACTCCAGTAAATTCTCGCTACGCCTCAGTTTTCTTTTACCTGACCACTGTAGCGTTTTCTGGCAAAACTAAGCGCAATAAATGGGGCCGCGACGTGGTTAATAGTCTCCGCTTCTTCAGAGGGACCTATCACGATTTATTTTTACAACTAGCGTGCTATTAAATACTTAAAATCCAACGGAACATCATCCAAAGTAGTCACTGAGTACACAGAGGTTCTCAAACCGCTGACATCGAAATACTCTTTAACCGTTGTGTGGGTTCCTGGAGACAGAGACGTCTCTGGTAAGTGCAAATCAACGATATTTACCGCAGCTGCGGAGACGAGGAAGAAGTAGAGATTATTGAACTCTATATCTGGCAGTACCTGGCCTGGCGGAGGCGCACCACTTATTCTTTTACAAATACTTTATAGATTGCTTAGCCGACTAAAATTCGCCGAATGCTCTCGAAGTAGTGTCCTTTCGCCAGAGGTTTTACAACACAACGCTGATCTCGTCTGACCACTTCGACAATTTCGAACAACTTTCGATGTTGGAGACTAAAGGCCGAAATGTAAAAGCGAAGTTTTCCGGACGCTAAGCTCAAAGTTTCGACTTCGCTTCAATAGAAAACGAGCGCTCTGCCCAGCCGGCCATTGGAACTG
>NW_016193568.1:0-3269 GCF_001687245.7 Rhagoletis zephyria | reverse complement strand
TAAGGCCCAATCATTTCACTGACAGTGGGCTTCAGTCTTTCGCACAATAAATTCGATAAGACCTTATAACCCATGCTTAGAAAGCTGATTCCGCGGTAGTTGGCGCCAATGGCGGGATTCGCCTTTCTTGTGGATTGGGCAGAGCACACTAAAATTTCAGGCGTCGGGCATACGTTCATCTGACCATATTGTGCATAAGAGTTGATGCCTTCACCTCATCAACTTCTCGACGCCGTTCTTGAAAAGCTCAGCTGGCAGACTGTCACCTCCAGCAGCTTTGTTGCTTTTCAAGCACGCTATTGCTATTCGTACCTCGTCATATTCAGATGGTGGAACATCGACTCCGCCATCATCGACTGGGGTCTCGCGTTCCTCTTCTTCACATCTATCAGAGCTGTTACTAATTAGTAGGGTGGAAAAGCGCTCCCTCTATAATTGAAGTATATCCTAGAGTTACTAGGTCGCCGTTGGTGTTTCTACAAGAGTTAGCCCTGGGTTTGAAACCTTCCGTAAGTCGCCTAACTCTCTGGTAAAATTTTCGCACGTTTTTCCTGTCGGCCAGCATTTCAAGCTTTTCGCACTCACGTATTTCGGCCCCCCCCCCTCTTCTTATTGCGACAAATGCGTCACGCTCCCCCCTTCAGCTGCCTATAACGGTCCCATATGGCGCGCGTTTCTCCCGATCGAAGCATGGCCTTATAGGCGGCATTTTTTTCTCTGCAGCTTTCTGACAATCCTCATCGTACCAGTTGTTCTTTCGGGCTCGCTGAAATCCGACTAGTTCTTCGGCGGGGCGGTAATTAATAGACGAAAAATGTGGTTCCATTGCTCGCATATGTCAGTTAGTTGAGCGCCCATAGAAGTGATCCTGGATGCCTCATATTTCGCTTCTGTCGGGGCATGGGCGCTGATTAATGAAATTTTGAAGAACGTCGCTTTGATGCGGATTGTGGCTAGACGCTCGTCCGCCGGGGTAAACGACGGAGTCCCTCTCCCAACACAAATCCATCACCGAGTTAGCACTCATTTCCGTGGCAACTGTAGTAGAGGTTGCAATGCCCCAGGAATTTATTTCCTTGCCCGTGCCAACGCGTTTTTTGAATGACTGTGATGTCAGCTTTTGTTCTGAAGAGAACATAAACCAGCCGGACAGAGTTACCTTCCCGATTAAGAGTCTGGGGCTTTTGTCATGTCGTACGAATGTACTCAAGCGGTTCAACTCTAAAAGCATTTAACGCGGTTCGCGAAACTGGTAACAAAAGAAGGCCTTCTTTGCGATGAAAATGCCAGGTGGAGCAGGACTTGGCTTTACTTGACATTTGCAAATGGCATCAGTTGACACACAAGAGAGACGACTGGCATGCATTGCTGGTATCGGCCAAAAACGCGGTTACAGCGCCAATAAAAAAGATAAAGAAGGTGCCTTTGTTAACCTTCATCTACGTTATAGGCCAACACCTGTTTAAAGCTAAGATTTTTTTTCAGAAAACTTAAAACTACTTTATCGCTAAAGTGTCGCATTTTTATTGCAAACAGTGTAAATAGATGTCATCTAAATCCTCGTCTACGTAGCATATAACTTTTCTACATACATACTTGCAAGCGCGCGTTACTGAGCGCAATTATTCATTACCTGTTCTATAAGCTGCATAGGGTGCAATTAATTTATACCTCTTGCTGAGATATTGTCGTGTACACAACTTTTATAGTGATTTTTATAAGAGCTTTGTGAATCATTCTACTGAACATTTTTCCTACTTGCTGCAGGCGATTTATGCCACAAAGGCCACTTCAATGCATTCAAAGCACAAACAAAGTACTGATATGTATGTAAACAGGTAATAGCTGCAGTAAAAGCAGACCAGAAATAAAGCAATGCTTCAAAGCGGAAGGGAAACAGCAAATGAGACGTTATAGAAAGCCAAAGAAATAGAGTACTGTATGTATGTATATGTACATGATTTGTAGGCGCGCATCTGTGTATAAATATCTATGTACATATGTGCATGTTAAGTGCGACTATTTAAGTCGCCGGTGGGTGAAACCATGGCCCACCGCCATCGTCATTTATGGCGTTTAGTGTGTAATTTTACGTCTAATTAGTCATTTTTGCTACCATCACACTTTTTCCGTCGCTTTGGCTGGCATTCCAGGCTCCTGTAACTTTTTTTTATATTTTGCTTTGTCTATTTCACTTGATTTTCTTCACACTCACGCTCATAGGCAAAAAACAAAAACCATAACAACAGCAAACGTTGCTTAAGCATAAGAAAAATTAATTTAAAACCCACCACTTTTGCCGCCATACACTCAAGGTTCCTGTGGATTTATTAGGAAACTTTTGCGCGCAGTTAACCAGGGCGTATACGTAACGTCGACGCAGCGTCGTGGTGTGCGTGTAAGTGCTTGCTGCCAACTTTGCTTAGAACGCTTGCGTATTTATTTTTTCGACGCACATTATTTTTGTAAATACGTTTCAATGTGTGTGTGTGTGTGTGTTTGTGTATATACGCGCCAGAGCTAGCTTATCTTGCGTTATCTATCTTGCATGAGCACTAACCGATTAAGTTGTTTTTGTAAACATTATAATTTGCGCTAAATTACCGTGAAGATGAATAGTTTACGCGGAATTTCCACGCCATGTTGCCACCCAGAGTAACACCACAAAACACCGAAAAAACACTAACAACAATCACTACTACTCGTACAACAACCCCTTCCTTTGGCGCCAAAAGTAGATTGCACAGATTTAAGACTTAAGCCACTTACAGGGCTGCTATTTTTTGTACTATCTTGCCATCTTTTAAACTTTTTCTGTTCCTTGGGAACTTGCGAAATGGCGTTTGCTTGCACATGGTAAGAAAAATTCACTTTCGGCAAAGTTTTACTGAATCTACACTCAATATGCGGCGTGCATAAGGCTTACAAAGTTGCTTACAAAGTATATACATACCTACTCGTACGTATAGGTTACTCAATGAATTTATTTATTGGCACTCGTAGGCTCAGGGTTTGTGTTGTTTATTTGGAGAGTTGTTGGAGTTGTTGTTTGTTAAAATTTTATTTTTAATGTTTGAACATGAAAAATGCCTGTTGAGCAACTTTCGAACTTTCAGCTCAGTAGATTGGCACTCGATTGCATCCGGAAAAGCAGCGCTGGTAAAAGTGTAAATTTTTGTTTGCTAAAAGCTTTTTCTTACGGTAAGTTAAGTTTTGACTAACCGGTTGGCCAAAATATTAAGTGGAGTTAAGTTAAGCTAAGTTATGTT
>NW_016193567.1:0-3269 GCF_001687245.7 Rhagoletis zephyria | reverse complement strand
CCTACCTTCCACTAAAGTTTGGCACGTTACTTCTGGGACACCCTGTATAAAAATATGTATATAAAATGTCTTGTGCAAATGAATATTTAACATTTTTCAAGCGAAAAAACGCAAATGAAAATTGTGATTTTTGGCCATTTTTCTAAGGGGTCCCTAGGGAACCATAGGGGACCTAGGTTGTCGGGGGTTGCATTTTTGTCAATGGCGGTTCATTCCCTCTCCAAAATGGTGGGTTAGAGGTGCCACGCCCACTTACCTTTCGTCCACCGCCCCTTTAACGAACGGCCATAATGGAAAGCCATTATTATTACTGAATTCTGAAAACTCAAAAGCAAATCATAATATAATATGTATATCAAATTAAAGGTAAAAACTTGCACTTTCTAAATAATATAAATTTTTTTTTAGCATTGATAATAGACTTTTTCTAAAAAAAAGGTTGTTTTATGAAAAAATTATGAATTTTTTTTGTTTTATAATATTTTCGGCTGAAATATATAAAAAAAACATACACATTTTATATATCAGCTTGAAGATAAATTAATTGTCTTTATGTTGACAACATTACCTTTTGAATCGGTTACGCAGTTTAGAAAATATTAATATTTAAAAATAAATATCCAAATTTTTTTGTTGTACCTTTTATATCTACTTTACTTTTTAATTGCGGCAAATAATATTTATATAGTTAAAATCAGCGTAAAAAGTACTAGCAATCTGCATATTTAGTTATTCTATAGCTGAACGGTTGGTTATCTTGATGTATGCCGAAATTGGCAAGGACTATTGTGATGTCCTCAAGAGCCAGGTTGTCCAAAAAAATTTTAATTTTATGCGAAGCTTTTAGTGAGCGGTGACCCGACGAGCCGGTTCCAGTGATGACATAAATCCCACGTCGAACAAGCAAGCAGGGTGACTCACAAAATTATTTTTTAATAAAAGGTAATAAAATACAAACTAAACTAGCGTTTGAGAAATGAAAAATGCTTCATCAAAACTTTAACCTACTTGTACTAGGTACATCTTAATACTATATACACTATCAGCCTTTTAATTTTAAAAACTTTTTATACAAAATAAAAGTATTGTACCCTATCAGGTATTCAGGTATGTAATGGTTATAAGATGAATTGTAATATGCTTGAGGAACTTAAAACGTACTGAGTAAAATACCACAAAAGTAATTTAGTGTAAATGACCTACACTATACCTAATAGTCTAAATCATTTTCACTAATTTTTATTAACAAAGTAATAACCTGAATCATCTCTCCTGATTGTACCAAAAAAGTCTAAGGAACTTGGGAGAAGAATACCACTAAATTAGGCATCTTAACAATTTAAACATAAGGATCGTAATACATGTACATTTGGACAGTTAAACTGCAATGAGGTAGATAAGCAAGAGTCTAGTCTAGTTGTTGTTGTTGTTGTAGCGGCTACAACAACCCCGCCCAGATCGGCTGATATCTCAGTCGTTGTCGTCGAGTTCCACTAACGGCAGCCCCAGGAAGCGTGCAGCCTCTATGGGGTCAGTCCATAGGGACGACGCCGTTATGGTTGTGGGGTTTTCCGGGCATGCGAAGAGATGTTTCGAGTCGTGAGGGGTCTCTCCGCATGCCGGACATTCGTTCGGCACATCCGCATTTAACCTACACAGGTAGGAATTTAGCCTGCTGCAGTAGCCAGAGCGAAGTTGGGCTATTGTCGTTCTGGTCTCCCGAGGCAGATGGAGCTCCGTCATGTCAATGTCCGGTGTTTGTGTGCCTAGAACGGCATTCACAGGTCTTCAGTCTACATAACTCGAGACTGCGTCCCTGTGAATGCCGTTCAGGGCCTGTCTATGAGCTGACGGGTCCAGAGGTTGCTTAATGAACCTCTGGACTTCGTCCGTCAGTTCATATAGATACCTCCTGACGTGCCTCGGCGGGGGCTCCTCTGCAAGCAGCTGCCTTTTTGGGTGGCCACATCTGTGGCTCTAGTCTAGCCATTCATATCACTTTTTTAACATTCATTTATCCAATTTTTTTCCTTTTTCACCCTTATTCTTTCCCTTCAATTTAATTTATTTTATCTTATTTTATTTTATTCTTTTTTAGTGCACAGAGTACATGCACAATTCCAATTCTGGTTAAATAGACAAAGTTAAAAAATATGACAACATTTTGAAGCATTTGGGACAAAATGCGTACATATTTGTTTTGTACTTTTTTACTTGTATGCTTTTTTTTTTTAACTTGTACTTATTTTTCTTCATTTTTCCTTACACAAATATTACTTGATAATAATTGCGTTCGATAACAAAATTAGCCAACAATCAAAATCAAGAGAGTAAGCGAAAATTCTCTTGCAAAACCGGAAGAAGAAGACACACCAGCTGACTTTGTTTATGTTTTATTTGTAAACAAACTGGAATTCATGTTGCCTCCATAGAAGAAAAAAGGAAATTGAACGTTCAATGTTCGCCAGGAACATTTCTAGAAGTAAAAACTAGTTGGCGCTATCATAGTCACATAGCAGGCAGCCAAAAAGCATATAAATACCAAAACTCGGAAAATGCAATTTTGTTTGTTTACAAAAATTGGAACCATATGTTTTGTGATCATATGTTTTCGTGTTGGATAATTTTTGCTGACTAAAATTTTGCCAGTACAAAATGAACACTTCTCTTGCATCAAAATGAACGCTGGCTCTCTCAATTTTTGTGTGTTGGATAATTTTTTGTCGTTATCGAACGCCATCCAGTAAAAATTTGGAAAAACTATTACAAATTTTTGACTTGTCGAACGCAGCTAATATATGTACATGCATATGTATGTTTATATAAACATCAAATTTTTAATTTTTTCCTTTTTATACATATGTATTAGAGTCCAGCGCAAGTGTATTTGCCGCATTTCGTTCAATAAGTACTCCTTGCATTGTACTCTACTCCCAACACATTGTTACTCTTTTTCCGCATACATANTAGTTGCGTTTTTTTACTCATTTCCAGTAAAATCCAGTAAAAGTTTTTACGAATTTTCATGTTTTGGCGTTTTCGTACGCAAAAACTTGCAAAGTAGGGGAAATTGAGAGAGCGAAAAATGACAGCTGAAGTTGCAAGTTTTTACTGGATTTTACTGGATAAATTTTTACTTGTAAGAATTTGCCAGTACGAAAAACAGCTGATCGCATGTTGCTGTCTGAAATTTAAACTAATAAGGAAACTGTTTGTGGACTTTTATTGTGGAAATTTTCAAAACAAACATATTTAAATATAAAATATAT
>NW_016193566.1:0-3270 GCF_001687245.7 Rhagoletis zephyria | reverse complement strand
GTCTTGATACGCGTGACGGAACATTAAAGCTTACATCAGCCAGAAGAGACGGACTTGAAATTGAGCCTGTCAGTAATTTAACCATAAAAATTATACCAAGCATTTCCCTGCGACTGGCAAGTGTATAAGGTGGAAGACTATGTAAGGGGGTTATGAACGATTCCTTCCATACAGTTGGAAAAACGCCCTCTTTAAGAGACAAATTAAATAAGGCTGTTAACGGCTCATAGAGATAATCAGCACAATTTCTAAGAAAACATGTGGGGATCTGGTCAGGACCATAACTAAAAGACTGCTTTAAGGACTTCAGGTAAACTAAAACATAATCGGGAGATATTATAGGGTTATGTATTGAGTTAATTGGACTTAGTTTAAAAGGATAGTCAAAGTATGCTTGGGAGTTAGTGGAATAATTGGATTTAAAAAACTGAGCGAACATGTTAGAAATTGTTCGATTATCACCAGAGACGGTATTTTGATACTTCATGGCGGAAGGAAACCCACGTACATTTCGCTTGGAGTTTACAAAATCATAAAATGATTTGGGGTTATATATTATACGTCGTTTGATTTTACACAAGTAATCTTTATAACACTTTTTGTTTAATTCAAAGAACTTGTGACGCAAAAGTGAGTATTTTACATAGTATGAGTGTAAGCCGGTTTTTTTGTGTAATCTAAAATAACGTGGCTTTCTGTTTTTCAAGTTTCTCAGTTCTTTAGTGAACCATAACTGTGTTTGTTCTACAGGAACACACATGCGTTTAGGCACATACTTTTCAAATAATCTATGTACAGTAAAATTAAAATGTGCAACGCTTTGCTCAACTTTTTCTTTGTATATAGGCCACGACAATTTAGACAATTCTTTATTCAGTTTTTTAAAGTTGGCTTGCGAAAAATCAAAGCGAATATTTGGCTCGTATGTTTGGACATCGCAATTTTGACCATCGTTTATAATTTCGTAAGATATCTCAATAGCAGGGTGGTAGACATCTTCGGGCAAAACTAGTGGGTCACATTTATTTACAGCCGACTTAGATGCATCATCAACATAAACAAGATCTAATACTTTGCCAAACTTATTGCGAAGTACATTAACTTGATTCAGGCAGAGTTCAGCCATCTCCTCTAAAAATACGTTGTTGCACGCGCTAGACGAGAAAGGTACAATATCATTGTCAATGATGTTCCATGATACATTTGGTAAATTAAAGTCACCCAACACAATCAATGAATCAGAGGGTTTAATCATTGAATTAATTGATTTCAATAAAGATACATGTTGTGAATACACTGATAAGTCAGATCGGGGAGCAATATAGCATAGAGCTAAGTAAGTAAACCCCCTTCCAACCTGAACACGAATGCATTTGAATTCTGCAGATTCGATGTGTGGAAGACTAACTTCTTCAGATGGTATTGAAGAGTCTACGGCAAGGAGTACGCCACCGCCGACTCTGTCCTCCCGATCTTTTCTGTAGATATGATAATTATTTGAAAGAATCTCTGAATTAAAAGTGTGAGGTTTGAGCCAAGTTTCAGTCAAAGAAATTATATTATAATTGCATTCAAGGCCATTAAGATATAAATTCGTTAATTTAGTATTTATGCCTCTTACGTTTTGATAATAAATACTTAAAGCAGATTTAGTAATCAGTTTTTTGGTTCTGTATTCTGACTGGGAATATTTGCTAAATTATTATTTTTGTTGGGCCTATACTCAAATTCACGAACGAAAGCTCCGGAGGGCCAAAAAGAACTACTAAGCAGCATGTCAAAATTTTCTAAATTTACGTCTATTTTAAATGAAGAAATATTTCTTTCATATTTAAAATTAAATTTTCTGATACTTAAGTTGACAGTTTTAACATTGGACGAGATGTAAAACTTTATATCGTCCTCGGAAGTATCCCTCGAAAATCTAGATACAAATATAGACTTCTTTGGGGGAACCACAACCAGTCTCCTAGTATCAGACTCGATTACCGGCGGACGAGGTTGAGTAACTGAGTTACTAGTTGAGAGTAGAGTAAGCGTCTATCTACTATATATTTATGGAAGTATGTATGTAAATATGTATGTATGTGCATCCTAAACGGACGGACAGAATCGAACAAAATTTTGACACGGCATGGCATGACTCCTGGGCCTATAATAGGGTGAAAAAATTGGGATCCTACAAGGGGGCGTGGCACCTCACATAGGCGTGAAATTTTTAATCAGCCATAACTTCGGAACCATAAGTCACACGAACTTGAAATTTGGTATACAGACATATCAATGGTAGGTTCTTATAAGAGGGTATATATAAACGAGTTTGTGAAAGGGGGCGTGGCACATCCCATAGGCGTGTAATTTTTTATCAGCTATAACTTCGGAACTACAAGTCCCACGAACTTAAAATTTGGTATGCCAGCATATCAATGGTAGGTGCTTATACGAGGGTCTATATAAACGAGTTTGTTAAAGAGGGTGTGGCACATTCCATAGGCGTGGAAGTTTTTATCAGCTACAATTTCGGAACCATAAGTCACACGAACTTGAAATTTGGTATGCAGACATATCAATGGTAGGTGCTTATAAGAGGGTATATATAAACGAGTTTGTGAAAGGGGGCGTGGCACATCCCATAGGCGTGTAATTTTTTATCAGCTATAACTTCGGAACTACAAGTCCCACGATCTTAAAATTTGGTATGCCAGCATATCAATTGTAGGTGCTTATACGAGGGTATATAATGTCGGCCGCTGTGGTGCATGGTAAGCAGTGCGCGCTTTCACACATCAGCACCTGAGTTCAAGCCCTGGTCAAACCAACATCGCAAAAATATAGAAAAAANAATCGCCGTTCGGAGTCGGCGTAAAACTGTAGGTCCCTCCCCTTTGTGTGACAACATCAAGGCGCACACCACAAATCGGAGGAGAAGCTCGGCCAAACACTAACATATGTGTAAGCGCCAATCTATTATTATTATTATTATATATAAACGAGTTTGTTAAAGAGGGCGTGGCACATCCCATAGGCGTGGAATATTTTATCAGCTAAAGTAAAGTATATATAAATGAGTTTGTCAAAGGGGGATATACATATATGTATTCATATATTAGATAACTCAGATATTTAAAACTGTGTGTCTTTTTTTTTGAAACCTTACCGTCTTTAGACTATTTTGAACTGGAAAGATTAAATTGTTTTTTATTACCGCGATGCTGTTTAAAGAAAATGGTTCATTCATAATAAATAAAACTGCTTCCGAATTAAGCATTC
>NW_016193565.1:0-3270 GCF_001687245.7 Rhagoletis zephyria | reverse complement strand
GGGGTATTCCATCGTCACGGGTGGGACATTTGTACAGCAAAAATAGTTTTTCTTTTTTAATTTAAGTATAAAGTACTAAGCAATTCTACATTTTGATAAAGCTACACCTAGTTCACTAATATACATATACAGATGTCATAACGTTATCGCCTGAAAACTAAAAATCTGTCTGCTGAAAATATAGATTTCTGGCATTTTCTCAAAAACTGGTCAGTCGATTTTATTCTAAATTTCCTCAAGTCTAGCCCGAAATCTTAGATTTCATCATATAGATTCTTCTTCTTCTTTATTGGCGCTGTAACCGCCTAAGCGATTTTGGCCGAGTCCAAAACAGCACGCCAGTCATTTCTCTTCTGTGCTAACTGACGCCAATTGAAAATGCCAAGTGAAGCCAAGTCCTTATCCACCTGGTCTTTCCAACGCAGAGGAGGCTTTCCTCATCCTCTGTTACCAGCATCGCGGCCCGCGCTGAATATTTTCAGAGCAGAAGCGTTCCTGTCCATTCGAACAACATAGCCAAGCCACCGTCAAACTCTTCACAATGACGACCCGTTGAAAATTATTGAAAGAAAATAGTTAAAAACGAAAGAAGACATCTAACCTTAGCAGCATATCGAAATTAATTGGCAGAGAGAAGCAGATACAGTCACAAAAACGGGTGTCCATAGCCTAATGAGAGGGCCCAAATATAAGTGGTGCCATTTTGTTTATAATAAAGATAATTGAAAAAAGTTTTTTGTTTAATATAGTAAGCTTAATAAAGAAGATGACAAAACAGAAGCCATTTTCTTAGATTGTCTAATATGTTGTTATAATGATTTTCGGCTCAACAAAATTTTTCGTGTCCATTCTTTATTAATACGCTAACGACATCCCATACAAATCTATTGATCCCTACTGCTCCTAAGCTTCTCAACTGATGCGAATGACTGTTTCTTTGTCCGAAAGGTGTTTCAAAGTAGAGGTGCGCATTTTGTTTGTTTTTCCGGTAGGTGGCGCAGGAGTTACTCGGAACAATTTCATTTATGGTCCGACTTGCTTCAAATTCCAAATACGTGTTAACAACATCAAGAGAAATACACTTGCAAAAAATAGACCCGGTAGGGGGCTCCAGAGTAGGGCTGCCAGACGTCCCGGTTTTCCCGGACATGTCCCGGTTTTAGGCTAGGTGTCCCGGTCCAACCTTAAAATGTCCCGGGTTTCGTTTAAGTGTCCAGGTTTTCGATTTGATTGCACAATTTTTGCATAAAAATTACTACACTGAGAGAAAAAACGCGTATTAAGAAAAAATTTATGAATTTATTGGGGAAAATAACGCACAGTAAACATGAATATTTTTTATTTGATTATCGTTTTAAAATCTTCGTATTTAAAAACAATACATTCATACCACGCACACGTGGTGTTGAATCAAACTGAACATTTGAATGCACATTTACATGTCTGGCTTTAGCTGAGTGCACGAAGATGCTTGCCACAATTTGCTAATTCCCAGAGCGTCAGGGTTCAAACCCCATTACAGGCAGCATGGAATTTAAATATTTTTTTTTAACTTAATTATTAAAAAGCATCCGTTAAGTGCAAAGCGCTTCATTTTTATATTGGCGTATTTCAATTGAATAATTCTGTACTGAATACTAAAATTTGTATACTTAAATTTATTACGAGTTGGGTTGGTGCTCTTTCAAATGCGATTTTTTTTTTTTAATTTAGCACGTTTTGCACAAGCAATAGTTGATGATTAATATAAGTATGTACCTAAATACGTGAAAATGACATGCGCAGAGTTTTACAATTATATTATGCAAAAGCCAGAAGTTTTGAAACAAGTTCACAGCAACGAAACAAATGACTGATATTTTAATGTTACCGTGTATTTCATTTTTTTTCTTTCGCGAAACCTAGATAACTTATCAGTACCGTGCCGTACAAAATTATTGGCTCGGAGACTATTTCATCTGATCACAATTTCTAATCAGATCTTATAGAAAAATTTTGAAAATGTAGCTTTTGAGCCAATTAGTAAAGTGCAAATCTGAAGTTGCCAGAAAATTTCGTTGATTTTTTGCAATTATTTATTTTTTGCTGATAGTTAACCCAGCCAATAAGCTACCTACGTGCTAAATTTCAAGCAAATCGGACCATTAATAAGACTGTTTCGAAAAGTTAGGTCTCTGACCCACTTAACGGAAAAAATTAATCCTTTATGCTAATCTAGGCAAAAGGCTACCAACGAGCCAACTGCATTTTTTTAAGCATAGCTCGACCCCTGCGCCAACAAATTAAAACTTTGTGCACTCGTTCTTCTAAACACGTTTCCAAAAAAGCAGCACCCATTCGAATCGGTTATGAAACATAGGGCAAAATTGTTCCCAATTGATTCAAGCTCCCAATGAATTTCACAATTATCCGAAATTTTCCAAGCTTTCGTCGAAAAAAATTCAAATTTTTTGTGTTCTTCCGGATTTTTCCGAGTTTTCCACTTAGAATTTTCTATTTTCCAATCGAATGCCACTCCGAAGGAATTGCACACAAAATCACAAAAAAATCAATTTTCGATTTTTCCAATTTTCCGACTTTCCCGGAGGGTTTTCCCAAAATTTTCTTTCGTAAAAACCTTCTCCTGGCCGAACCGTTCTCAATTGATAAATTACTATACATTTTTCACACCATTTTTATATCCGAGCGCACTTGTGCACAAGGGTATATTAACTTTGTTCACATAACGGTTGTTTGTAACAGCCAAAACGAATCGAGATAGATATTGACAAGCCATGTCTGTCTGTCCGTCCGTCTGTCCGTCCGCCCGTGACCACGATAACTCGAGCAAAAATTGAGATATCTGAACGAAATTTGGTATGTAAGTTTCCATTAATCCAAGGCAGGTTGGTATATGGGCGAAATCGGACTATAACCACACCCACTTCCCATATAACGGTAGTTTCAAGAAATTCGAAAACTGCGATATTTTAATAACTACTGAAGATAAATCACTCAAAATTGATATTTACAATAATTTTCAGACGAAAACTAAGAATATTATAAATTTTTGGAAAATGGGCGTAGCCACGCCCACTTATGGTAAGATGTGTATATCTTGGTAACCGCTGCATCAATTTCTTCCAAACTTGGCAAAATTGGCCTTGGAACAGCATGCCAAATGGCCGAAAATTTTTAAGATCGGACGATAACCACGGCCACATCCCATATAACGGTAATTTAGAGAAATACAAAATCTTTGATAAATCAGTAAATATTAAAGCTAATTTA
>NW_016193564.1:0-3270 GCF_001687245.7 Rhagoletis zephyria | reverse complement strand
TTAGTGGGGCCACTCCGACTTATTTGGTTTAAGGACTCACTGAAGTCTGCAGCGTCTGTTCACCAGTAGGTGCAGCTGCAATCGGGTGTCTGCCTGGAGTAAGCGGCTCGCTATATAAACGTGTATTTGGTTGCGAAACCACCCCCGTCCCAGCAATGGGTAGCTCCCTCTCTTTCTGCCGTGACCCAAGGCTCCACTCGGATTCGTTACTGCATCTCGCACATGGGTTGCTCACTTTGCCCGGAGTGCGCGAACGACGACGCAAGAGTGGGATTGAGTGTAGCCGTGCAACTGTAACTGCATACCCAGCGCAACGACTATACCCCATTGCACTTGGTAGAAATGAACTATATATAAATCCTGGTCGATAATAGAATAATTATTACAAATTATCTCAAAACAGTTTGCGTTAAGTAGTAGTAGCAGGTATATGTATACTGTTCAACAGAAGGGAAAGCATATGGCGCCTGTCACACCATGAATTTCAAAATATTTAGAAATCTTGTTATATTGATCGCGATCCATCAATGCTACACGGCACGATCCAGGATCGCGATCCAAATATCGCGATTCATATTGATGGTGTGACAGACGCCTATGATTAAACATTTTAGCTAAATTTTTTTGTAAGCGAGCGACAAAAGAACGCTCAACTCGAGTAAAATTTCCTTTTAGCTACTTAAGCAAGCCTGCTGGTAGCTGGCAAGAAACGTATGATTAGTTCAACGGGATTTAGACTCAAAAAACAATAGAAATTTCTAATTATGCGAGGTATTTGCGTAATATATATACTTATTTAACCCGGCGGGAGTGTGGTAACAAAATGTTACAAAGAGGATGTGGCAAGGTATGACATACCCGCATACAAAATATACTCCAAAATGTATTTCACAAAGAATTCGCGGTAAATTAAAGGTGCTTTACTGTAACAGGTAATGTTGTAATGAAACAGTATTTACAAAAAAATACCGTGTACTCTATACATATGGCTTTTCCACATATTTGGATGATGAATATGGAGGTTCATTTATTTGGAATGAGATTCTCTGAAGAATAAATGTTGGAATATTACGTAACCAAGCGATGTTAGCAAGCTTGTAACTCCCACAACCGACCTGGCTGAACTCGGATAAATAGCCGAGTTTGTGTTGTTGGGTTGCAGGTATTTCGTCATTTAAGCGAGTGTTCTTTTGTAGCTCGGTTGCAAAAGAATGGACCTTTTGTATACAAACACAATTTATGTACTTCTCGACTAAATGAAGGAAAACGTACATTTGAACGAAATGATATATGTATAAGTACATTTAAATAAATATTTGACATGAGGGCGAAATATATGAAGTAAGTTAACATAAAAATGATACCAAACCGTGATGCTAAATTATCACTTAAACAAAACAAACAGAACGGATTGTAAATTGAACCTGATCTCCATTATTATCACATCGTTGTGGTTGCATTTGTGTGCAAAACTTTCCGGTACAAAACTTTTATGTACTATTTTTTCCTTCAGAAATGCTTCTGGCGAACAATTTATTTTCTAATGTCTATTTATTAACTTTTTGGGTTTTCCTTTTAGTTAAGTATATTTTATATGTGTTTGTACTAACATGAAATTTTCTTATTTTAATTGCAGGTATTTTAAAAACGACATAATTACTCGTATGTGGCGTGCGGCCAAGTCGATAAAATTTGCTTTGTCAAGGATGTATGCATAAAATATGTATCTATTTACAACAACTTTTTTGGCAAGTACTGGAAGATTAGTTTTTAATCTATAGAACGCTCTCACATTTACTCAGGGACCGTAAAAAGCAGTTACTTTTTCAACAGCTAAACTTGGCCAGATATTTTTTAAGTCCGAAATAAAACTTTTTCTGGAGAGTAAAAAAACCGATTATCCAAATTAAAAAAATTTGGTACCAAATGAAAGAGGACTTAAATAGCTTTTAAACAGAAATAACTAACGAAGATTGCCACTTCTAATTATATTTTTTTTTCATAATCAAATACAAAAGAAATGCATATACCTGACCCAAGGTTTGACCTATGGTATTTTTTATTTAAATATTTTTCAATAGCTGGCTTTCTGCTGGGTTTACTTTTTTAAACATTTCAGTTTTGAAGCTATTTTAATCCTCTTTCAGTTGATACCAAACTTGTTTAATTTGGCTAAACGGTTTGTTTATTATTAGGAAAAGACTTTTATTTTCGAATTAAAAATATCTGGCCGAGTTTAACGCTTGAAAAAATGTAACTGTTATTTACGGTCCCTGCATTTACTAAAACACTGTCATGTGTAAAAATTCCATGCTAAAATCTTGCGCATTTCCGCGTAAGAAGAAAATATTCCCATACGTCTTTGCTGAGTGTCAATTAAATAAAGTATCTATACCAGGGCCGGCGAACCTTTATACATGCACGTGCCATTATTTTCAAAGTAGCCATGACGTGCCAAAAAGAAGTCATGACTTGTCACCGTTCTTGGAGACATTAGTTGGCACTTAATCGTGAAAAAAAATTAATTAAGCGTCTCCTAACTCTCCCTGTGTACCTTGTGCGTAAACGCCAGCTTCTGCGGACAGCTAATATGTCTGGAATTTAATTCCAAGTTTCCAAAATTTTAGTGTTGGCATATTTGCTCATATTTGCCGATGGCCTTTCTATTAGATTAATTATATCTCTTTGTTTCGACTAAGTTTTTAGTCCATTTTGAATTACACTGGAACTCAATGAGCTGAATATCAAAATATTCGATTTCCAACCAATCAAATTTGAAGAAGTTCAGTTTATCAATGAAGTCACATCAGGATACATAATAAATTTGAGTGTTTCCGATAACTCCATGAATTCAGAAAACCTCGATGAATTTACTACCAAAGGAAACTCTTCAGTGACTCTTGATCCATCTGGTTTTTCATCTAAATCAAAATCTAACTTTGTTAAGTTTAGCAAACACTTATAATTTTTGGAATCAATAGGGCATATTCATAGTCAAAATAAAGACGACATCAAAGTTAGTTGCTGCTATTTGGCATAATTATTAATGTAATATCTGCCAAAAAAGCTGCTACTAAATTTAGACTCGACTTTATTTCTATACTAGCAGACCCGGCGAACTTCGTCCCGCCCAAAATTTTTATATATTTTATTGAAACTTTTTGGTCCAATATTTTAACCAACAATTCACGTTTACGATTTTAATTGGCTCATTTGTCTGATAAGATTAAGGTTTAGTGGTCATTTGCCGCTTTAAATAACCTAAGGAAA
>NW_016193563.1:0-3270 GCF_001687245.7 Rhagoletis zephyria | reverse complement strand
GCTAAAAATCTTAGGTAGTAGTGCTGCTGTAACGGTTCGCTTTGGAGCTATCCATGTGGGCTAATAATTAAGTGAGTCAGCCATTTTTTGAACGGTTTCTATTATTTAGATCAAGACAGTGCGCCATCAAACCAGAAAATGATAGCCGCCAAAATGATTTGACACATTTTTCTCCGCTTTTTAGTTTCCTTTTTTCATTGTCTTCCTCTGCTCGTTTTGCTTTTAGCTCTTTTTCTAATTATTTGCATCGATCGATGCAAATTGAGATTCATTCTCGGTTTGCCACTTGTGTGCGGCGGCTGCTCTTCTGGTCAACTGTGGCTCAGACGCGCAAGCGACAGCGCCCTGCCCCGACTGTCTGGCCGCTTTTTTCTGCTACTGCTGTTTGAGCAATGAAGTCATTTTCAGTCGGCACTGACGAATGTTTATCGACCACAACAAATTGCTTTTGCATCGATCGAAATGGAGTGGAAAAAAGACGCTGGAAAAAAGTGAAGTGAAAAGAGTGAAAAGGAAAAAAGTAGATAAGTAGTAGTAGTCTTACTGATTCAATTCTGGTCGCACAGACCGACATTGAAGGCTGGTGGAGCAGCACTTGATCAAAACTGCGACGACCATGGCCGTGGCCACACTGTTATCAATGGACAGTATCAACAGCGATCACTTCTTAACTGACTCCCCTTTCATTAGATCGATCAATCGATTGAATACATAAACAGACATTATCATCAAGAGAGAGAGAGAGAGAGAGAGAGAGAGAAAGAGAGAGGCAAATTCACACTTCCCCTCCTCTTTTGCTTTTCTCATTATTTTAAGGGAAACTAATTTAAATTTCAAACTTTAATTGCTTCACTCAAACACACAATCGATTCACTGGACCACAAATGTTCACAACATTTCTCTTTGCACTTTTTCACTAAAACTACATTTTGATGTCCTAACACGGTACAGCAATTAAAGGCTGGTCAAAGTCGATGCAAAAAACAGTTAATATGAATGTCAATTGAACTTAATGATTGATGGAAAAGTGTCACTTTATTATCGTTATCGATTTTTTAATATTGCTACATTTTTATCAAATTATTTTGTAGCTTCTTTTTATTTATATTAAAAAACTTTGTTTTGTTGACAAGCATTTTTATAATATATTTTTTGTAAAAATGTTTAAAATTTACTTTTAAAAACTTTATTATTATTATAATTAGTTTTCAAATTTAAATTTTGAGTTTTTATTTGTATTTTAATTTTTCTTTGTTTAAAAAACTTAAACTGATGATAATTTTTTTAAAAACAGTTTATTTGAAAATAAATAAAAACAAATTGAGGGAAACTGTCGTTTGTTATTTGCAAGATTGATGACTTGTAATTTTTATTTTTTATTTTGTAACAAAACAAAAAAGATTACTAAATGTTTTTTTAAATAAAAAAGTTGTCTAGACAGTCAATGTTTTGTATGACATTGATAATTTTGTTTACTAACTTCTGTTTGAACTGCCTTTTAAAAATGTTATAAAAATGTTGTTGAGTTTAAAAGTTTACTAGTCTAGACGCTATTTATTACTAAACCAGTCAACACATAAAAATTTTTTAACAAGTAAACTGTTTGTATAATTATTGTTTGTTATGTTTTGTCAATAAATCTTACTAATTATTCCCTTTTTCTGCTTTTCCAGGTACGTGACCGTTATATTTTATCTTGGTTTGCCGTTGCATTTTTATACCCTAACTGAAACAAACGCAAAAATGGACAAAATCAAGTGGGCAAGTGGCTCTGCTATACAATGCTAATGCTGCAATAGCTTTTACATTTTTGATGTAGTTAACAAAAAAAGATTGTTTTTTACTTTGTATGTTTTTTTTGCTGCCGCATCTTCAATCTCATTGCGCTAATTTGCTGCAACCATCATGTTGATCGCCTTTGCCCCTTTCTCATTCTTTCTTTATTTTTGTGGTGGCAAAGCAGTAGTGCGAAATAAATGTGGCAAAATCGGCAACTAACAAACTGGCGCAAACGAACGTGAAACAAGTAAAGAGACATTTTACGATTTGTTCTCTTTCTCCCCCTTGCACTGACTGGTGTCTGTGTATCGATAGTGACATAATTTATGGCAGTAGATAATTCTCTTGAGCTTGCGCATTACTGTGTCAGAAGATTAGGACGCACTGATAAGAAACTGAATTTCAACAAGAACACTGGCAGAAGTGCTTTTTTGGGCGAGTGCTTTGTTTTCTAAGCATCTGTGCTTCACTGATGCTGCGGCAACAGCAAATCTCCTATTCATTTGACGATTTTACGGTTTTTTGGTCGTATTAGGAAATCGCATACAAGGTGACACTTTGTAGTTAACTTCCCTCTCGGTCCTTAAAAAAATAGTATTGCGAGATAGTAAGTATTTGAAAAATGCCATGTGGAAAACTGTTTCAGTGTTCAGTGAAGTTTATTGCTCTGTTCTTTTATGGCTTTGTTTGCAAATTAAATTGACTCGCTTCAGCAAGCTGATTGACTACTTGTCTTGAAGAAAAAAAAGTGGCTTTCTTGCTCGCTGGTCATCTTTGGTCCGTTTGATGTCAGTGCTGCTTACCTGATACTGCTTCTAATGCGTTTCGCACTAATTTCTTTTAGCTTTTTTCTTTTTTTGCATTCACCTTTACTGCCCACTGGCGCGAAAATGTGCCATTTTGTATATCAAAGTGATGCCAGCGCATTCACTCACTCACATACATTAAAACTTTGTGGTTTTAGTGTTTCTTGGCCAATCTCTCAGACTCCCCCTCTCTCTCTTTCTTCTTTATTTTCTCAATTCACACACACTCACTCACCTCATCGAGAGACAACTAGCTTTGTTTGGGCAAAACTAAAGTTACCAGAGGCGCAATAAAATGTACGTTTTTTGCGTTGTCGGACAGAATTCCTACTCCTCTTCACGGAGTGTCCCTGCGTCTAATTTGGAGTTTAATTAGCTAGATTGCTTTGTCAAAAGTTGTTGCCTGCAGTTGTTGAAAATTGACTCGCCAGCAGTTAGACGACTGAAGAGCGCGGCACTGCTGCTGCTGCTTTTCGCTGACCTGAGCAAAGCAATCAACTAATTGATATATCGACCATTGTCTCGACAAGGTTCTAGCAAGCGCCACCTCTACGAGGACCAATTTGCGGTGAGATGCTGAAGAGGAAAAGCAGAAAACATGTAGGGACACAGAAAGAAACGGCGTTTCTTCTTTTCGCTAGCAGCCAAATAGGAGTTGATTATGAAGTCATTCAGTCGATTGCAA
>NW_016193562.1:0-3270 GCF_001687245.7 Rhagoletis zephyria | reverse complement strand
TTATTCATTTTTTATAAAAATAAACAAAAATTCACTTTTTTCAGTTTTTTAATTTTGAGTAAACCTAAAATTTTTATGCCATGAAACCTAATTAGTCAATTTAAAATGTACTTCAGTCAAGCAAGAAATCAGGAAAAATGCTAATAACTTAATTGTGCCGTTATTGAATTTTATCAAGTGGCAATAATTACGATTAATGGCTGAAGTGGTAGTACTTTTTTTACTTCGCTCAATCACAATTCGTCGCTAACTAAATTTTACAGTGTTTATTCTAAGATAATATCTGAAGTATCAGTTGGCACTTTGACAAACATGAAGAAGACTGCAACACAAAACTCACCAGATTTTTCAGTAAATGGAAAATTTTTAACATTTTTTTGTAGATTTTTGTTAAGTTTTCTATTAAAACAGTGTACACTTTAATTTTTTTCAAAAACTTATTTTCAAAAACTTAAATACTAAAACTGTAAGTTTTGATAATTTTGTAAAATATTTGTCGATTTAAGTTGATAAGTAGAAAAACCGAGCATGGTTTGAAAACAGTTTAGTAATTTGTGTTTAAATTCTGACTATTATTATTAATTATAATTAGCTGGTGGTTTCTTACTACCACAAAGTGATATATCGAATAGCCAAACGCTGGTGTCTCTGGTTTTTGTCAGCAGTGCATCGCTATTTGTCTTGCTTCTACTGACTCTTCAACCACGCGCAAGCTAGCCCACTTTCTCTTTTGCTTGCTCTTGCTCTCTTTCAGAAAATTCTGAACAACGCGCGCGCCAAAAGGTCTCACTTGGTACACCGAAACAGTCAACCAAATGGTCATATCTTAACACCATCATCATTCGTTTGGCGATCAGTGCTCGTCAACGGGCTCACTTTCTAAACTTGCATGCACACACACGTTCATCTTATTCACAACTTATAATCAACCAGTAATCGCTCAAACTGTCAATGCCAAAACCAATTCATGTTATTCAATAGCATGTTACTTCACCGCCATTTTTGCGCATAATATAAAAACTTTGGATCAGTATGTTTTGTCAGTCATCAGTGCAGTAGATTGTTGTTAATTAAGTTTTACCAAAGAAATGTCAGCACTAAAATTGTGAACAAAATGTATTGGTTAAATGTGCTCATTTTGTGTCTTTTCATGCTTATTGTGTTAGTTTCGTTTTGTGGAAATATTCTTGTCTGTCGAACACTGGTGAAGAATCGCCGCCTTCGCTCAAACTCTACCAACCTGTTAATTGGAGTGCTGGCAATCAGCGATTTGATGACAACAACTTGTAACATCCCCTTTACCATCGTTGACTGTGTGTTAAAAGATTGGATATTCGGTGACTTTTGGTGCATTCTCGTTTCTTTTGTCTCCGCAAACTCAGTGTACGTCAGCTCATTCACTATAGCAGTCATTGCTGCCTCCAGACATCGTGCCATTTACAAGTTCAAGTCCAACTCAAAGAGCAGTGAGCATTCTCAGGCCGAGCACTGCTCACCTCCAGCGAATGCAACTGATCACCGTCAGACACTTGTGACTAGCAAGTCCATCACATCCAAGTGCAGTTGCTGTTGTTGTTTTACAGGTTCACTGTGCCAAAGAAGTCAGCCAGCACTTAATCCTCAAATAAGCATGGAGCTGCAAAGTGCACCTCTGGCTGTTCGGCCAAAGTCGACTAGGTCTCGGCTTGGAATAAAGCTCACTGACAACACCAAACTGAAGTTACTTATCTTTTGTATTTGGCTTTTGGCTGCACTGCACTCGTTGCCTCACACCATTTTCAGCCAAGTCAAAACCATCCTTGTTAGGATACCGATGGACACTTTTAATAATACCTACGCTAGAAATTCTACATTTGAAGAAGTGACAATTCGGCGATGCATACCCATTTTTCCCAGAGAGTTAGGCAGCAACTTTCGCCTATACCTTACACTGTTTACCTGTGTTACGCAGTATTTTATTCCACTTTCCTGTGCTGGTGTAATATACTTGCAAATTGGGCTAGCTATAAGAACACAAGGAAAAGTGGGGCAGATTAGCCGGCTAAAAGCAGAACAGCTTTCAAAGAAAAAGAGAAGACGTTTGTTAATGCTAGCTTTGATTGTTCTGGTTTTTGCACTTTCGTGGATGCCTTTCAATATCTACTACTTGCTGCTTGATTTTGGAGTCATCAGAACAAATAACGTTGTTTTTCTCATATGTCTATGGCTGGCACTCACAAGGTAAATTTGAAAAACTTTCTTTTTCTCTGTTTTCATGGTTATGGTTTGTCTAACAAATGCTTTTAAAACAATATTAGCGTGTGCTACAACCCACTGTTATATTGTAAGTTTTGAATAAAAAATGTTTAAAGGAGAAGTTTCCTTTTTAGTACTTAACATTACTTTTGTTTTAGGTTGGCTCAACGAGCACTTTCAAAAGGAGGCCAAAGATGTACTGCAACGCTTAAAAAGATGTTTCACTCGACAAACTTGAAACTTATAACTTTTTGTAGCAAAAAAATACTTTGTAATTTAGGCATCATCAATATCATCAAGTAGCACGTTAGTTTGTTCTACTTGTAAATAATCGTTAAATAANTATAACTTTTTGTAGCAAAAAAATACTTTGTAATTTAGGCATCATCAATATCATCAAGTAACACGTTAGTTTGCTCTACTTGTAAATAATCGTTAAATAAATCTAATCTATCTAACTTCACTAAAAAAATGATGTTTCTCCTTCTGCNATCAATTATGGTTAAAAACTTTTGTAACAACAACGAATTACAATTTTTTTTATAAAGCTGACAACTTATTTTGTAAAATTAACAAATTAATCAACATCACATGACACCAAAATAGCCTATAGCGAAACGAAAAACTAAACATGAGCAAATGAGAAATCTTTGATAAAATTTAGTGAAATTTGGCCTATAATGTTTTTTTCAGACTTTATCAACACATAACAATGCGCTTTAACATTTTTAATTTAAAAAAATGAAAACGTACTTTAGCTATACATTCTACTAGTGTCAAGTGTTGAAGAGGGCCTTGGTTAAGTTTTTAACTATAAANAATTAATACGGCCATTTCAAAATTTCATATATTAATTCTATATGATTTTTTGTGTTTACATTTATGATTCTGTAAATTACATCGTTTAAGATTTTAAAGTTCAATTTTACCTGAAAGCAATGCAAAGTAGTGCCTATTTAATGGTATTAAATTAGGGTTAATTTGGGTAACGCAAGTAATTATTATGACCAGTTACAAATTTCATAAAAATTCTTA
>NW_016193561.1:0-3271 GCF_001687245.7 Rhagoletis zephyria | reverse complement strand
ACTAATTTATGTTTTTCATCAACAGAGTCCAACTTTGATGTGCAAAGTATAGTATCAGACCTGTTGAAATACTGAAAAGTAACTTCTCACTCAGCATTAAGGGATAAACCTAGAAGGTGCGACGAAAAAAGGAACAAAAAAAATATATAAAAATTAAAAAAAAAAATAAATATGTAAATAAATAAATGAATAACAACTAAATTAATTAATAAGTAAAAAATTTAAAAAAGTAAAAATTTGTGAAGTGGGCCACCATTTTTTCGAAGGTCGAGCTATTTTTGCGCAATTATCTGTTTATGCTTCACAACGATAAAAGAAAAATACTAGTTTCACAATTTTTCGAAATTCGAATTATTTTGGAAGTTTGAGCTATTAAGATTTTTCGAAATTGTTTAGATTTTAATTGCTTCACTCACGATTGGTAATATTTTTTATTATTATTTTTTTATTTGGCCATAAATATTTTTTACTGACATCTCATGACATCTGCACTAATATTGTTGTACGTTCTATTAGCAATTATATGCAGAAAAAAAATTTTGCCGCATGTATCCAGACGAAAGTTATTCACGCTTTTCTCTTGTCGCCCAATTTATTTTGTATGGAAAACGATGATATGAGTATTGCAAACGCGCTAGACTCGCTGTAAATCGATACTTGTTGAAAAACTCATCCGAGGTAAATATCTACGGCAAACGTTTAGGCAAGTTTGAATTGAGAATTTTTTTCACTGACTATGTTAAGCGATTTCTTCCATACAAAGTATGATCAAAAGTTTTTTTTATGGGAGAAAATTAACAAACTCCGCTAACAAAATAAATTCCCAAAAAACAACGAGATTTCCTACCTAATTCAAACTTGCACAATATTATACTAAAATTGAATGGGATACAAAACTGCATACCCGAATTATTTAAAAATTAAATTAAAATTAAAAAGTCTGAAATTTGTATGTCCATTTTTCGAACTTCGTCGAATTATTATAAATTTATACGAAGTTTAAAGCTTTGAGTTATTTGATTTTCATTGTAGCATGCACTATATTTTCCTAGAAAAATATATTAAAAATAATAAATACAAATAGATGGTCAAAACTTAAAAAAGAAAATCGTTTCTAATTATCGGGACGCCAGTGTATACGATAAAAAAAATATTCGAATTAATTGACATTATAACCTTCCTCCTTTTTTGAACTTGGTCAAAAACATAAAATTACCATACCGCCTTGACAGGGGTGGAATACTAGGCTCTAAACTCGACGGAAAGGTCAGAGGAGTCTTCTCCCAAAGCTGGAACTTGAACTTTTCGATTTCCGGACCACTGTAGTGTATAATAGGCAGAGGTACTGGCTATCCAGGACGCCACTCGGCACCTGATAAAAAGACCCAAGGAGAAAAGAAAGGTGCTCTCTAACAGTCAAGCAGCCCCGAGAGCTCTGGTTTATAGTATGGCCAAAAAAAGATATCTAACTGAATGACGCGGATCTCTAAATGAGATGGCCCGGCAATATAGAATAGAACTCACATAGGTGCCTGGACACCGAGATATTGAGGGTAACTACAAAGCCGACGAATTGGGTAGGAATAGTCCTTCCGGGAAGTGACTTGATAGGTACCACAGGCCGCCTTTAAACTACATGTTAGGAACAGCGCCATACAAGCAGTAAATGAGCGCTGAGGGAAACCTAAACTTCAGCAAAACCGCGAGGTTATTTATGACCCTCTTACAACCAAAAAACGCACGCCTCTACTCTTGGGACTTAAACGAAATGAGGTATTCATTCTCATTGGTTTGAACGCGAGTGGGCGCTGGAACATCGTAGAGCAACGAGGATTGCATACGGCACCAAAATGGGCCTATATTTTGGTTTAAGTGCGGAGGGAACCACTCTCTCTAACAATTCTAACCTAACCTACACAAACCAAAGAAAAATTTTTAATCTACGGTATAATTTTAATTTAAGAGCTAAAATTAAGGTCAGCTCTTTAAGTTTGAAACTAAGATAGTTCTTTATTCTCCCAAAACTCTCTCTCTCTCTCAACTAAACATCCACTTAATAAAGAAAGGTTTTTATAAATAAAGCCCTTTCGAAATTTAACAAAAAAAAATATTAAATTTTCAGCGGGGCTATTCGTGATAATAGTTATTAAATGGTGAACCAATACAGGTTGGAGATTATGTTCTGGCACAATGCGATCAGGAACTAGGTATACTCTGCGACCGCCAATCTTTAAATCAAATTCAAATTTTACAAAGACTCACACCGATCTCAACAAATGCACCAAAGAAAATGCATATAAAAAAAAAGCATTAACAGTAAAGCAACTCACTCTCGCATGGAACCGCAATAAGTCGCATGCAACTGCGATCAGTTGACGTTATTAGACATTAAGGCCACCGCCTAGTGGTGCGTAACGTTATCAGTGACAATCGATCGGCGGCAAATGGCAAAACAATTTTGAGCGCAAACTTTTTTGTTGATATCAACACCAGTAGCACTAATCTCGGACACTAGTTACTACTACACGCTGCCTGTTAGCGTCTTAGCTGCTGAAATGCCGCTTTGGTGACGGCCGTAGTAAAGTGGTTAATAGCCACACCAGCGATGTACATACATACATACATACTTATTTAATTAAGATTGCTAGCTCTGATCTGTTTTGAGAGTATTTAGCTTTTGGCACTTGAAATGTCTTCGGAGTGGTAATAAAATTGAGCGACAAGGTTTCTTTCACACGGTAGCCGCGAATCGATGTCTTTTGGTTTTGGGTTATCTGTTATGAGCATTTGTTATTATTGTAAAGGAAATTTATTAAATTTTTATTCAAATTAAATTAATTTTGGACACTTTGATCATGTTTTTGTTTAACACGCGAACTTAGCGAAATTTCTCAAAATTTTATTACTCAACTTATGGCAATTTTTGGTTTAATTTTTTCGTTTGCTTTAAAACAATATTTTAAGCGGTTTTTCGCTTTTATGTTCACTTCACCTTTTCATAGCACAGCTCTACTACACAAATATTGGCTACTTATATGTATGCATTTCTTAAAAATTACCACAACGTTATGCCACAGCCAATTCACTTCAGCCACCTGAGCTTGTTAGCCGAGTGTTGCTCGTACGCCTGACTAGACTAGACTGGCGCGGCTTGGTGTTGCATGCCACATCAGTCGGCGCGATTGCGTGCGACAGGTAGTACAACAACTGCTGACAATGCATCAGTACCTACACGTAATGCCTGACTGAAATACCAAGAAAGCTCAGGCAC
>NW_016193560.1:3197-3271 GCF_001687245.7 Rhagoletis zephyria | reverse complement strand
GTAATTGCTAATGAACTAAACAAATTTTTTATAACAAGTAGCGAAGAACTCAACAAAACATCCCCCAAGAGCCC
>NW_016193560.1:0-3110 GCF_001687245.7 Rhagoletis zephyria | reverse complement strand
AAAATAATCGTGAATTCCAAAAAACAAAAAATAAGTCAGTAATTGCTAATGAACTAAACAAATTTTTTATAACAAGTAGCGAAGAACTCAACAAAACATCCCCCAAGAGCCCTATACCAGCAAAATAAAGCCCTGTGCTACGCAATTTAAATTTAACTCCTTAGGGTTGAACGATAGCNATGAACAGAAAACCGAAATATTCAAAATAATCGTGAATTCCAAAAAACAAAAAACAATAAGAAAGACTATAACTTTATTTCGGCAAAAAATTATACTGAGCGTATTTCATATAGTAGGTCCAATCATTCTGGAAATTATTAATGCATCTCTTCAATATGGAGATTTTCCTAAAAGTGGAAGCGCCAGTGTAGAAAGTAAAAAACGCGGTTAACCCAGAAGAATTTCGTCCAATAAATACGTAAATGACTGAAAGCAAAATACTCGAAAATGTTGTTCACAAGCAATTAGAAGCTTGTATGCAGAAGAATCATCTGATTTCTGAACACCAATCGGGATTCCGACAACGAAAATTAGAAATGAACAAAGGAAATTGGATAGTTGCTGTATATTTGGATTTCAAACGAGCTTTCGAAACAATTGATATTAGATATTATGATATTAGAAGAAATGAAGCGTTATCGAATTGGATGTGTTGAAAATCAGAGGTTTAAGAGTTACTTAAACAACGGATGGCAGTGATCCCAATTCTCTGAAATCGTCTCGAGTCCTCGGCCAATAATGCTAGGTGTGCCCCAGGGCGCAGTGCTTGGTACTTTACTCTTTTTAATATAAATAAATGATATGGAAAAAATACTGCAGGGAGTAAAGATTTGCCAATTTGCTGATTTGTAGGTGTATATTCGGCAGGATGTAGGTGTGTTTTTGTTTAATGTATTGATGTTTTTGGTTCAGTGTGTTAGTGTATTTTGAATAAATTGTAATAGAAATAAAAGAAATTGTAAAATAAACGAAAGACATTGTAAAAGATAAGAGCACATGTCAAAAACAGGTGATCTCAGCTGTAGGCATTTTTTGGGAATCAGCTGATAGTGTTTTTACTTATGAAACTGTACGAGGTGTACAACCCTATACAACCCTATAAATCTAATAAGGCGCAAAATATGTTATTGTATAAAGGTCCGAAACTATTTAATGAATTGCCTACAGTGGTCGAAATAAATATAGCCGCGCCGCATTTTGACAAGTTTTAACATATTATTTTTTTGTTATTTAATTTTGGTTACTTTTTGATAAAAATATAGTTAATTCTTTAACAAAGCCCGTGTAAATCCAAGTTTCAAACTTTGTGCAATATTTACAAAAAATTCAACAAATTTTCGTAAAAGATTTTGAGTATGCTGTAGCCCAGTGAATTCTAGAAAGTACAAGTTTCAAATGGCTAAAAATTACGGTTGATTGCTTAGAATTTTTTTTGTCCCACTTGCTTCCATAAAACGAATACACACAATTTATTTTTATATTGAAGAAAACCGAAGCATCCTGGACCAAAAAAAATATAAAAAATCAACCTTCAGAATTTGATTGAAGAACGCCCTATATCAGAATTTTAATGAAAAACACCCTATCTCAGAATTTGGTCTCAGCAAATATGGCGTTCTTCAGTCAAATTCTGAAGTAGGGCGTTCTTGAATTTTTTTTTATATAGGGCGTTTTCGAACTGGCTGCCGAGATAGGTTGATCTTTTACTCAGCCATCGAATTAAGGTCGACGTTAAAATGTCTGAACTTGAATGTTGGTGGTATTAGGACAAATTTTAACCAACTTGAAACTATGTCATTTTCTACAAGATTTCATTTTATCTGTGTAACCGAGTCTCTTCAATAAGCAACAGTGAAATGAAACTTAGTGACTATAAAATAGTGAGATGTGATAGTATATCAAGGCACACAGGCGGCGTTATTTTCTATATAAGGCCGGAATAGCAATGTAAAATAATAGAGGAGACGGCTATTGAAAAACTGTTTAATTATAAAGGTTAAACCAAAAAATGTAAATCTAATGTTCCCAGACAGACAAAAATCTCCATATAGTGTATTTTGTGATTTTTAAGGAAAAAATTAAATAATTACGTGATACGACCAATGAAACCCTCATAATGGGAGATTTCAACATCGAATGGCTGGTGAATCGTTCTTCCCGACAACAAATTTGTCAACCAGTAACAGAATAGTATAAGAGCCAACGAGAGTATCGCAAACCAGTGCAACGCCGATCGATTATGTATTGACCAGTGTTGCCACACAAAAATTACCAGATTCCTCAAAAACAAATGAAAAATCCTCAAAATTCGAACAAATTACTCAAAATTTTCTTATTACAGATACATATGAGATTGTGAACTGCGTACTATTTACAGGTACTTAGTATAAAAATTAATTACATTCTTCAATTCAATTGGTACATTTGTTCTTGCAGTTCAAACAAAGTATCACCGTTATTTTTTTGCCTTGGTTTGTATATAATATTGCTGCAACTATATCAGTGCCCAATCTGGTCCTCGAGGCAGTACTAAATATACGTTCTACTAAAGCAATAGAAAAGGGCTATATTACTAATGCAGATATAATTTTTTTTATTGGAAAACTTATGTATATGAATCTGAAGAATCTTTTAATTCAAAAGCTTTTTCCATTAATTTTCCGGATCTAATGAATAATCAATATGAATATTCTTATGATCGAACAATGCGTGTTCTCTCCATTCGTTATCGAGATTTTGCAAGTTCAAAGCTCAATAAAAATTGTTGAATATAATTGTTATAAGGCCATAAAATAACAAAAACAAAAAACTTAAGGACGAGCACACCTAAAAGTTAAACATTCTAATAATAGAAATATTAATAAAAACCAACAAAACCAACAACCACATGATCAAGTGAATTGCAGCGGAATAGCTCCGCTTGATGGTAGTTGGCATAGCAAGTAAAAATGTGGAAATGAGGAACAAGAATTAGCACAGTGCGTAGGCAACTGGCTGAGTCAGTGGGATCATCGGTTCGAATCCTACTGAAAGAAGACTGATGAGGAAATGTGGTGATTTCCGAAATAGCTATCACTTCTACCATTTTTTCAAATTATTGTTGCTTTTCC
>NW_016193559.1:0-3271 GCF_001687245.7 Rhagoletis zephyria | reverse complement strand
CCAGTTTGGCTGCAAGTGCTTTCAAACCAATAGAGTGTTGCCGTGTGACTTGATTTTTGGTGAATTTGTATAAAATTTATAAAAATTTAGCATCACATATGAATAAAAAATGAACTATTTAAATGTTGCATTTGAAGTTTTGTGGCTGTTTTGTAAGTATTTCAGCACACAATCAAAAAAAAATTTGCAGGTCAGTAATTTTGCTAAAAGACTAGAAATGTCTGGTAACACAGTTTAAAATGGATTTATGGAAAAGTAGTAACTGCTCCTGCAATCACTTTTGGAAATTCTTGAGAGTGACAGATCTTTCAAAAGGACTTTCACTTGCCGCGTTNTGACTAATGCCTGCGTGTCCTTTCATTGACACATTTTGCCGTCATTTAGACGCTAAGCGTTTCGTTGGTCGCTCACTTAGTTACTTGCTCATTTGCTCTTAACTCGCATTGTTTATTTGCTCACTCATTTATTTTTTCATTAATTCACTTACCTGCCTACTTAGAACGCTTACATACAGATACATACACTTTCTATGTTATGATCATAGGCGGCGTTATGGTTCGCTGTGTATTTTTGTTTAAGCGGAAGTTGAGTGTTAATTTTTCTAGCAAATTTTACACCGATAAAGATGTTGCGTGTGAACGATGCAGTCATCGTTTATAAATTACCTGTCCGCTTTCACGTTTCTGTTCGGAGAGTGTGCCATAGATTACTTTTACATCGTTTCTTATGGCTATGGTTAGTTAATTTTCCGGGGTGTACTAGAACAAGAGACACCGCGACCTAAAAGATCTTTTGTATCTCTTCAAAGGAGTCCCTAACCTAATGTGGCCTAGATACCTTCGGCTTTACTAATGAATGCCGAAAGGGCCTTGGTAGACGAATTCTCTGTAGCAAAGGGTTCGACCGTTAAAGATTTAAAATAAATCAGTCTTTGTCTGGCCAAAGCCGAAAGTATGCTCCCAAGTGTCATCATCCTCAAAGCAGAGCCGGCATTCCCACTCTGTGATCGCACGTATTCGGTGCAAGTGGAATCGCAATTGGTTGTGACCGGTCAGGTATCCAGTAGCCTGATGTCATTTCTATTTATTAAAACAATGTCGTTTTTGTTAAAAGGATAGCCGAAGAGCCTGGCGTGTCTAAGGCCTTCCATCGCTCCCCAGTACTTACTACGTTCCGAGCACTCAGCAATTATGGCTCTCGAAGAGAAACAACTGAGACCACAGAATGGTTCAGGTCCCGAAAAGGCAATAAGCGATGCTTCTCGTGCCAACTCGCCGTCGATCTCGTTGCCTTCGACTCCACAATGACCTGGTACCCAGCACAGTGTTTCCCAGTTTTTAGCTGCGTGTCGAAAGGGCCCGGATGGCTGCTTGGATATCTGAAAAGATAACTGCGATAAATGCCGATCATCTGCGCATCCCACAACATCGTAACCACACTCCCGTAGTGTAATTCAGAGGTCGTCCACAATAAGTGAACGAAGAAAGGGAGCAAGGACCCCTCGCTTTGAGCAGCCTCACGCGGCTCTGATTTTCACTTGAGTATTGCCTAAGGACGATGTAGTAGAGTCTAGGCCAATGACCTTGAGATAAATCCATAGGCAGTATTGTCGAAAGCCCCCTCGAGTACTCAGAGCGATCTCTTGACCTCGAAGGCACTTTCGATCATACTAACCAGGCCGAATCCGTGGATTTCCCTCCTCTTATGGCTGTTTGAATTGATTTTGTCACTGTCTGTCAGGTAACCTGACATATTCGTTCCATATGCAATTAAGTGCAAATATTTGGGTATTTAAGAATTTTATCTTAATGTTTCTAAAGTTATGTATCTAATATTCGAACATGGCAAGGATCTTTTAGAACAAGTGCACACAAATTACATACATTATCCTTAACTTTTGGCAGGATATACACACTTAATTCTTCATTACTTTCCTATCTAATTGCCCTGTGGTGGAGCAGTCATATTATTTGCTTCCTAGTAACTACTATCTGTAATACAATTAGCGCAATCTGGCTGAGATTGCTTTATAAAACTATCCTAACTCCCTAATAAATTTGCTGACTGCACATATATCTACATTGTAGGTCATCACAGATGCACTAGCTGTCTTTCTTTTGACCTTTATCTGTTATGGTTATCTGCAGTCTTCGTTACTTAAATAAAACAGCCAGGTCAGAATTTCTGTGATATCTTGCCATACTGAATTAGTAAGCAGACAGAAAAGCTGCTTACTTTCTTTTTGGATTCTTTATACGGCATATTGTCATATCAGAATCGTCCAAGCAGGCTCCAACCTTCACCAGTTCATCACTTTTATCATTTGCCTTCGATCTTTTTCTGTGCGAGAACCCATATCCCATCTTTACTAGCTTAGATTTAATAACCAGAAATGCTAAATAATAACGCCACATGATCGCCAGGGCGACACCGATTTTCACTCCCGCTCTTACACTACAATCCATCTTGGAGCCGGCGGTGTTCCTTATCGGAAACGCGGTCTCTTCTCTTTTCCCTTCTAAATGGGCATTCCACATGTATGTTAAATTCAAAGTAATGATTGACTACAACTTTATCGAATGCCTTTTCAAATCGCATTTGGTTAATGGTGTCGTCTGAACTATCCTCTTCCCCACAGCATGTGCTGGGGTCTGGTCTACAATTTTTCCTAAAAGCAAAGGTTACTAACTTAATACTTAAAGGTTACTAGCCTTATAATGATTACGTTATAATCGAGTTGAAGTCATCAACTTGACGAGCTCTCTATTGTCAGTGATCAAAAAAAAAGTACAGCCTCCGCATCATACTTGAGCTGCTTTGTATAAGAACCAATTGCGTCTCTTAAGAAGCAAGGTAGCCAATGGCTTTGTCTTTTAACCTTTTGGTCTATAAGAAAAAAAATATATACAAAAGTATGTTATACAAAGCTATGCCACAATTTGTATAAACGCGTAATCACAGGCCACAACGGACACAATCAACAAATTGCACATTAAAGTACAATTTATAGCGACAAAATCACTTGAGAAAATGTGCCGTCCGACGCCAACTCAGACAATGAACGCCACTCAAGATACTCCTCAACCTAATTTCTACAAACTAACTACTACCCTTATAGAACTTTCATACGTACCTAGTTATATAAGTATGTACATACACCATATTGAGCAGCTGGGTAGAGAGCGATGAGTATCAACGCAGAAGTTGGCTACACACGGCATGGTTTAGTTCATAAACCCAATGTCTGCTCGTCTACGCACAAAGTGGGAAT
>NW_016193557.1:0-3272 GCF_001687245.7 Rhagoletis zephyria | reverse complement strand
TTTTTTGTAGTATTCTACAAATTGTTAAACTTGGGTTTATATGGGTTTTCTTAAAAATAAATAAATAAACATAAGTGGCACACAATATCAATATCACTTTGAAATGACGTGCTATAGATATAACCGATACTGTATGTACATCATTGATTTGCTGTTGTTTGTGCATGCCACTACAGCGTAGGAAAAATGGAATTCGGCGAGACAGAGGCAGGATTCCCATGAAAAATAGGGCTAAAGTACTTTACCATATCAATTCTAATTTGAACATAGTTATGCACATACATATGTACGCATGTATTCAAGTCTAACGCAATTGATTGAATGTTGATTTGTTGAAGTTGCGTTTTGTTTTGTGCAGAATTTGCATGAAGCGAAACAGACAGNAAACTGTGTACTCAAAAAAATTCTAACACTTCCGAGAAAAAAGTTTGAAATTTATATGAAAATTTGTTGCACTTTTTTGTAGTATTCTACAAATTGTTAAACTTGGGTTTATATGGGTTTTCTTAAAAATAAATAAATAAACATAAGTGGCACACAATATCAATATCACTTTGAAATGACGTGCTATAGATATAACCGATACTGTATGTACATCATTGATTTGCTGTTGTTTGTGCATGCCACTACAGCGTAGGAAAAATGGAATTCGGCGAGACAGAGGCAGGATTCCCATGAAAAATAGGGCTAAAGTACTTTACCATATCAATTCTAATTTGAACATAGTTATGCACATACATATGTACGCATGTATTCAAGTCTAACGCAATTGATTGAATGTTGATTTGTTGAAGTTGCGTTTTGTTTTGTGCAGAATTTGCATGAAGCGAAACAGACAGTTCTTTGCTGTTATTTATCACGATCCAGAAAATAAAGGTCGCGCCATTCGCGGACCGCTAACCCTCTCTTCGTCGATTTGTCAGCATCCACCCAACCGCTGACGTCATAAAAGTACTTTTGTTGACATTCACTGTTGCCAACTTGATGCTTTTCGCACCAAATTTAGTGGGTATTCAAAACGCAAACATTTTTGAGTTTGGTGCTTGGTGCGTTTTTGGTGTTTTTGTTTTTAGAAAATCTTAAAAAAATGGGAGCAAAATTTATAGCAATCGTAAGTGTCGTAAGCAACTTTACAAAAATTTAAAAAAAATCATGCCACAGCTCGACAACAAAATATATGGCAGCCTCTTCAATCATGCCAGAAGAAATCGACCGTCGTGCGAGAAACATGGATTTTTATTAATTTGAATCGGCATCCTTACAATAAAATTATGTATGCATAGAATCTCCATAAAATATACTAATAAAAATTTGGTGCTTTTTCAAATTCAAAACTTGGCAATACTGCCTTTTGTTCGATGCTTCCTCTTTTTCTTGTTGAGTTCGTCTTGCTACAAGACACATCACGATGGCGTCAATTGCGACTACAACGTTTTAAGCATTTTTACATGCCGTTTTTAGAGTGCAGTCTTAATTTTATACAAATGTTTTAGAGTGTTCTTGCGAAAGATTTTTTTTGAAAGCTGGGGCAACAATAACCACGTCGAGAAATCATTGGCGGGCAAACATTTGGCAAAACTGTTTTTTTGGGAAGTATAACAAAAAGAGACTTTTTTGCTGAATTATTATATGAATAACTTTTTTCTTAAACAAGATGCTGTCATGCATCAAATTTATTATGAAATATATGGTTTTCTTATGTAATGTTTTTATTTACGTTTAGTTCCGACATTATTAACTTTTATTATATGGAGTTTATGATTCTCAGAGGATGATTAACTTATGACTTAAAAAATCAAATTTAAGTTAGGTCATACGGAATACGTTCATTGCCAACAGTGTCGATACGAGTAGGTACCGATACTTTAGATATTTTTCAGGTATAGGTAATTTCTTTTCGATACTTCTTCCAAGTAAAAATATCCTCCATGGTATCGTTTCATCCCCATACTCGAAAAACTAAAAATAAACCTAAAAATTGATTCTAATTCGTTTGTTTTTAATTTTTAAAAGGAAACCACTATCTGAATCACCCTTCATATTGTTATATTAATATAGAAAAGAGCGAATCTTACATTGTTTTTTAAGAGTGTTGTTATAAAAGTTTATAAAGTTTTTAAGTTGCGATTTTTTTCGTACACTGGTTTTTAGTAAACTCACAATTTAGTGAGTATTCTGCTGACTTTTGCACATGGCTAAATTTCAAAATAATCAGTTAGGGCCTTTGTATACTATGGTACTCAGTGGCGTAGCCAGGGGGGGATAGATCCTCCCCCTTCGTCATTGAACTACAATTATTTACTTTTGAATTAATAACTCAATACTATTTTATCCTTCTGATTTAAAACTTTTTTATTTCAGACGGATGACAAATTATCTTTTAATGAATATATGAGTAGTCCACTTGCAAACAGCGTTATGTGATTTTATAAAAGTAAACCATAAATTTAAAAAAAAAAACGTCTACGACAACAAGTAACATCCGAACTGCATCTTTTTTTATCACCTGAAAATTTGGATAAATAAGAACCAATACCATTAAAAAAATAAAATTGCAGTATGGTATATTTGCAAATTTTATATTTAAAAATTTAATATTGCAAGTTTTGAAACAGTAACTTTTACATGGCAAGTTTTTTTTAGCTTTTCGCGTTCTCTCCTCTAGGAAGATTGGTTTGCTTATTTTTTGCGACCTCTTCCACTAGGCACCGAAACTACCACGTTTTCTTGCAGTTTTCTAAGTTCATACGAAGAGGAGACATTTGAAAGTATATAAATAAGTATTATAGCGACTTTTGCAAGAGTAGTTAACATTTCATGCTATTTTTTTCAGAATATAGAAAAATTTTTCACTCTGCTATTAGTGGACATAAAACCCACCAAAAACTAAAAATCAAAAAAAAATTTATATAGCGCACTTTGCAAGTGGACTACTCAATTGTTGAATATGCTATCTTATTTGTCCCTTCTTTTTATACAATTAAGGAGCGGCTGAATGGTTTAACGATGTTAGCGGTACATAATGATGTGCCGATTACAACACAAGAAGTAATTGAAAAAATGTGTGTTAAGCAACGAAGATTAAAAATCGCTTTTTAAGTAATAAGATTTGGTAGACTTGTACATAAATAAATGTAAATAGATACGCGTAAATATATAAATATGCAGATATATTCAATGTGTAAAAACTGAAGTGTATACTAACGAAACTTCTAAAAACAAAACTGCACACTAATTAATTAAAATGGTGTAGTAATTTATTTTTTTAAATT
>NW_016193556.1:0-3272 GCF_001687245.7 Rhagoletis zephyria | reverse complement strand
ACCACGAAATTTTTAACTTGCAGACATCAAAAGGTTATTGCCATGCCAAAGATGTCCAATTTGATAAAAACAAAAGTAAAATTCAAGTTTATCCATTTCTTTAACTTCGAAGAAAAAGTGCTGTTGTGCGCTGCTGCGTGAACTCTTCCTTTTTCGCGTTGACAAACAAGTTTGTTCGGTGGCAATTTTCGCAGAAAAATATAATTTTTTATTATTTAACAGTTAATGCAAGCAACTTTTAAGCGGCAACTTTTCAACCGCAGCAAAACATCAACGGTGTTAAAGGAAAACATGACTAAATGATTTGTAGCCATCGGCACGACCACTACACTGGCAGGGGTGACGCCGGCACAACGACAGCCAAAACAAACACCTTTGGCGCGCCGCTGCAGGGTGGAAATGAGGCAATAAGTTAAGGAGAAAACCCCCAATATTACGCGAAAATTTTGACAATGCGCTTGAGCTGTGTTGCTGTGTCTTGTGACGCGTTGCATGATAATCAACGCTATTAATAAGCGAAAATCAATTTTCATATGGAAGTTGTTACCTAAACGCAAGTTGCATACGACAATTACGTTCAATAATTTCCTTGGAAATTTGGCAAGAAGGAAGTAAGTCAGGAAGGAAGTATGCATACACGTAACTCTGGTTACTCTTCGCGAAAAAGTGTCAATTACGCTGTCAATCTCTTAATCGGCGAATTGTGTGCGCGTGGCCGCCAAAATTTTCTTCATCTGCAATTATTGCTTTATTGAAAATTTTTTCTAAAAAATTTGCTAAAACATAATTTGCGCGACGTGGCTCGCCGTCGAACAATAGCACTAACGATTATCGCAGCCACATCGCCACACCACTTGGCAATGTTGCATGATCAGAGTGTCATGTGCGCTTGCTTACAAATCGTAGATGTACACACATATTAGTGGTGTGTATGGCTTTGTTTTTGTGCAACATCTTTGCCGCCAACATTGTTGTTGAATTCAAAGTCACGGTCGCGCAACTGCAGCTCACAAATCACTTGCCACGCAGGCGCGCTCGCACATAAACAAGTCTCATTTGTGGCTTTGTAGCCACGCGAAATTGTGCAGCTGAAGCGCAAACGAACAACAGCACCAGCCACTTTGCCAAATTGTTGCATGCCACATTACGTGCTGTGTTTGTATGCGTCTATGAGCGCTTGCGCATGCGCCACTTTGGCCTTTCCCGACTAAAATTGTTTTCCTCACAATTTTTTTTTGCGGCGCCTCATAGCTTGTTTGCCCACCAAACATAAATGCAAAGCCATTGCGCAAATTCCTAAACCGGCAGTTCAGGAATGAGCCATTCAAGTTCATATGCAAATTGCCAATGGCAAGCTGCATTAGCATCGGCAATGGCGGTAGTCATATACCTAGACAGCGGGCAGCTGGCGGTCTTCGAGAGCTGCCTAATTTACATGCCGCTTTGTGGCAGTTTTCGTGCATTTCAATAAATAAGAAAAAATGGTCTTTCAAATATCTACTATTAAATACTTACATACTTAGGTATGTGTATATGTATTTATGTATGCATGCAANGGCAGTTTTCGTGCATTTCAATAAATAAGAAAAAATGGTCTTTCAAATATTTACTATTAAATACTTACATACTTAGGTATGTGTATATGTATTTATGTAAAGTTAATCGCATAATATTGGCGAAATAGTCATGTTAAAATGTCAACAAGCCGCGTGGTGGTGGCGTAAGCTGCACTTGATAGCGTTGGAGGTTTGGCGCACAAGTCACTGCCGTGGCGGTTATTGAACTGTAATCGACTCAGGTGGAAATTTTGGTTATCCGATTAGAGGAAATGATTTTGGTTATCGTAAATATCGTCGTTTTTCAATTTTAAGTGAAAGTGAAAAGGTCACCAAAAGGGCGCGGGCTCTGTCAAAGAGCGTATTTCGTTGATTTTAAAATGCTTACGTAAGCCAAAGGCGACAAGAAAATGCTATGGCACACAGAAAGCGCAGCCGAGCCGTGCGAAGCCGTTCCGAGCTGAGTGAAGCTTTCAAATTGCTGTAGCTTTTTCATAAGCGTTTTGGAGCTGGAAGCATAGCAGTTTTTGATTTAAATTTTGTATTTAATTTTTCAGCTTCAAAACGCTGCTGCAAACAAAATAGCAAAATATTCAAATAAAGACGAATTTTACAACTAATCTTTAGATTAAAATTGAGCGAATATATTTTTTTTTCATTGACGGTAAGTTTTGTGATACCTTTGAAGCCGAGTCCATGAGAAAAGCTCCGCTTCGCTTCGTTCAGTGTGAACACCAGCAGCTTCGCTTTGTTCCGCCTTGCTTCGCTCGACGCCGCTCGACTTTCTGTCTGAACGCGCCCTTAGCCTTGAATTACAGCTTCAAAGAATGAAGAAAAAAATACAGTTTGATGACTTATGGTCATGTTTGTCATGCGGAGACACTACTAGCCATTGCCCGCTTATTTACTTTTCCGTACATTGGCTAAATGTGTTTTGTGATCTCTTATCGTTCAAGTGAAGCCTACCGTGTTCTTTCTTAGAACGATGTCGAATCTGTCCGCACTAAATTGCCACTTTAACAATTACTCTTGATATCCAGCCGACTAAGGACATATATTGACTTTGATCTATAAACCTGGGCTATTTCGAATTCGGCATTCAGCAGAGGAATTTGCATTGTCTAGGCGTGATACATCCGTGACACGGTAATGTGCCTAGAATATCTGAGTGACCAAAGCTTCCTTTGATCTATGAATTGGTTTCTTTGCGTCTTACTGTTTCAAAACCAGCCACCCGAACAATTTCGTCAAGCGGAGGTAGATGCAAGATCCATTTAGGGGCCGGAGGAAAAGGTCACTGACACAATTTTGAGCTCTTTGTATACATATGTATTTAACGCCATCATTCATTTAATAATCTGAAAAGTAAATTCATATAACATAAAGAAAGGGCCAAAGCGGATTAGACACATGGGGTTTAAATAGATTTTAACCAATATTTTTTTAGAATTGATGCTATTCTCCTGAAAATATTTCCAGCATAAAGGCTGTCCGACTTTTACAAATTGTCTAACCTAGGTTAGGATACTTAGGACCCAAGCCGTGGATTGCAAGCCTAGATGGATACAATTAACCAACCTCTTTACCCGGTTGCCTTGCTTCACCAGTAAGCTTGACAACGGTGTTTAGATCAGAGCGAAGGGAGCTCATGTATCCCCTATAGTTGGGAACCATCAATGTGCCAATGTGCCTCGATCATCTGCCCCTTTTATCGTT
>NW_016193555.1:0-3272 GCF_001687245.7 Rhagoletis zephyria | reverse complement strand
AGAGGTCATCGAAGGAGGAGGAGATGATGAGTGGTGGTGGAAGACTTGTGTTGCAGTTGTTGATTGATTGATCCCTGTGATTGTTTCGAAAAAAGGCAAATGATGGGGCTTCGATGATTGGATTCGAGGTAAGGCACAGTTCGGTGTGTGTGGTCGTTCAAGTAGTAGACGAAGGCTTAAGTTCAAGTAGTTGTTGTTTGCTCCCCAAAGCAGTGGAATGATCATCAACCGGTGAGAGGAGAGAGAGAGGGCGTTGTGTGGTGGTGGTGGTGTGTGTGACCAAAATAATTCTGAAAGGAGAAAGGAGAGGGCATTGATTCTCAGTGATTAAAAGTTTCACTTCCACAGAGCAGATGAAGCGAAATCAGGACAGTGAGAAGGGGTGACAGTGAAGTCACAGATGTTGCTTTGTCCTCGTCAGTACCACCGGTCAGACAGCCCAGAGTGGGGCTGACTGAAATGGCCAGAGGAAGAGGTGACAGAGATAAAGAATAAAAGTTTAGAAGGTGAAAGAGAAAAGAAAGAAGTGAGAGAGAGACAGGAAAGTTAGAAAGAGTATAGAGTAAATAGATTGTTTATTAGGATAGACACCAAGGTAATAGTAGGTAGTAGTAGTAGCAAAAGTGAGGGAGGTAGAGTACAAAACAGGTTAGACATTTGCAGAGATAGTAAACTGGAGGAGGGGAGAAAGGTGCTGGGTGCTCGTAGTAGAAAAAGGAGAAGATACTTTAGGGCAGAGTGATAGATTATCTGGAAGCGAAACAACGACAAAGACAACAAGGAGGACATCAACAAGAAAGGGGGCACAGCACCAGGTCTGGGTGGCACCTTGATCAGAGAGGAAGAGTGAGAGAGAGAGAGAGAGTGGACAGCTGCTGACAGAGTGGCCAGAGGTGAGAAGAAGCAAAGGACAGAAGAGAGAGATAGAGAGAGAGAGAGAGATAAAGAAAGAGATAGAGCAAGTGGAAGCCAAGATGAGAAGAGAGAAGGTGACTTACAAGTCAAGTGCGGGTGTGCACGGTGGCTTCAGGTAGGTGTATGGGTGTGGGTGTGTGCGGTGGTGGCGGTAATGTGTGGACAGCAAAAATAGTACTCCAAAGTAGATAACGAATGCTTATGAAAATACTTCGAGGGTTGCACGGAAATGACGAGGTGGAAACAACGAGGACCTGAGATGGAGGGGAGAGAACACCACAGTTAGTCAGAGGTGGTCATCAAATGATTGAAAAGTAAAGTGTAGCAATCAAATCACGGTACAGCAGTCAAATGGGAGTCTCCCCGGAAGGGGATGTCCAATTGAGAAGTACCAAGCGCTTAGATGACTGCAGTCAGTTGCTATGTCTCCCTTGTCTTACGAAAAGCAAAATGGANCACGGTACAGCAGTCAAATGGGAGTCTCCCCGGAAGGGGATGTCCAATTGAGAAGTACCAAGCGCTTAGATGACTGCAGTCAGTTGCTATGTCTCCCTTGTCTTACGAAAAGCAAAATGGATGTGTCTGCTAATCGTCTCTATGAGAGAACTGTCGCTTTCGGATCAAATCAAGCCAAGTTACTTACAGCTTTGAACGGTAAATACTGAGCAGTGGTGGTGGTGATTCCCTTTCTCTGCCTACACAGGCGACTTGGAGAAGGACACTCGCAGGTGGGAGTGCTCAGCGACCCTGAGGAAAATGAGAAAGTGTGAATTAGTAATGTCATTCAAGCTAGCCATCTGCAGTTCTACTTCAGTGGAACTGCACTAGAAAGTGGGCGTGAAGAGGGGGGAATGTGCTATATCTCTAGTGTCCAACCATATAAGAAATGGAGTGAGTATGTTCGAATATGGCCTACATAAGAGAAGAGGGGAAGGAGGGGGAGGGGGTGATCATCTTTAATTCCCATCACTTACTTGTAGTTGTGCATCTTGATGAGCGCCAGAATGGAGTTCTCGATGCAGTCAAACTGGACGAGCGCCATGCGGTGGTCATTGGGGAAGAACTTGAACTTGGCAATGTCCTTGCCGGTCTCCGCTCGAAAGGACGCCTTCAGCTCCNGGCGTGAAGAGGGGGGAATGTGCTATATCTCTAGTGTCCAACCATATAAGAAATGGAGTGAGTATGTTCGAATATGGCCTACATAAGAGAAGAGGGGAAGGAGGGGGAGGGGGTGATCATCTTTAATTCCCATCACTTACTTGTAGTTGTGCATCTTGATGAGCGCCAGAATGGAGTTCTCGATGCAGTCAAACTGGACGAGCGCCATGCGGTGGTCATTGGGGAAGAACTTGAACTTGGCAATGTCCTTGCCGGTCTCCGCTCGAAAGGACGCCTTCAGCTCCTCCTCGTCCACATTCGCCGGAATGTTGGAGACGTGCAGCGTCTCAGAGGGCGGGTAGATGTTGTTGAAGTTCTTCGAGCCGGGGCGCTTGAAGCGGTGCAGCGGCGAGTTGGCGTAGTCCTTCGTCAGGCCAGAGTCCTAGGAGAAGATTAAGGGGATAGATTAGTACTGTGCAATGCCTGAAATATTTATCCTCAAATGTACGATATCGAGGTAAACTTGGAAACATTGCCCCGAGGAGTTCCCGGGGTGCTATACTCTTGCCTGCTCCACAGTGGCAACAGTGAAGGGCAGGGCGCACTGACCATGGACAGTCTGACCAGCAGGCCCTGTCCCACAAGAGATGGGGCGTCTAAAAGAGCTACTCTAGTGGACAGGTGAGAAAGCGGGGCACAAGCAAGCAATCAAGAGGAGGTGAACAGAGCACACACAAACAGAATTAGGCTGAATTAGGTAGCAGCAGCAGCAGGCAGGCAAGTACACTGCCCGAGTTAGTAGTAGTCAAATGGGGGACGACAAGAAATCAGTAAGTGAGTGGTGGTCCATACCGGTGTGGCGGCAGTGGTCGTCGTTCCCAGAACGGTAATGTTCGAGTTGCTGCTTGAGAACGTGTTGTTGCCTTGTCTTCCTCCCAGCGACTGTGAGAAGGTGATGGGCGTGTGTGCGAGCGATAGAGTGAGCGAGAGAGAGAGAGAAAGAGAGAAATGGAAAGTGAAGGAAAGTGAGAGAGAGCCAAAGCAGAGAATGACCCGACAGAGAAGACTACTACCCTAAAACTACTGACTCTGGAAGACCCTACTGAGCGCATCTGTTGAACGGAAGAGTGGTGGCCTTACCTGGTGGCCTTCCTTGGGCATCTGCACGACGGTGTGCTTGGAGCTGTTCACCCGAAGCGTTTTCCCGTAGAGGCGCGTTCGGTCGAGGTTGCTGATGGCGAGGTGGGCCTGCGTCGGCT
>NW_016193554.1:0-3272 GCF_001687245.7 Rhagoletis zephyria | reverse complement strand
ATTTCTGGAAATTACCGTTATATGGGAAGTGGGCGTGGTTATAGTCCGACTTCGCCCATTTTCAATACCAACTTACCTTGGATTAATGGAAACCTATATACCAAATTTCGTTGAGATATCTCAATTTTTGCTCGAGTTATCGTGTACACGGACGGACAGACAGACATGGCTTAATCGACTTCTCTATTCATTCTGAGCATTTATGTATACATTTGTCTATATCTATCTCGATTCGTTTTGGCTGTTACAAAAAACCGTTATGTGAACAAAATTAATATACCCTTGTGCACAAGTGCGCTCGGGTATAAAAATTACTAGACTCTTGACATCATCGATTGAAGACAATACTTATACTTACTCTCCACTGATTTCGTACAGAAAAGTTGGTTTTGGAAACTTACCTGAAAATAAAGAAAGCAAATGGTTTATTAGCGGATTCAAAAACAATTGATATTTATATGCATGTTTGTGTGATCAAATGACTTCTAAGAAAAATTAGAAAGAAACGGATAATACCCTAAAGAACTTGTATAGACAATAACATTGAACTGATATTAGTTTAAGATCGTCAATAGCGAAAATGAAAACCAATTGATACAAATTAAAATAAATTGCCCTAACTATTGTGTTAGCAAAAGAGTTGGGTAGTTCACGAGCTAGTTCGTTCATTGAAATTAACTAAAACGAGCGAACCATTGTTTCAGCCCTGCTTCTACACCCAAATTGGAAAATATTTAGTCATTTGCCAGCTGTTTTTGGGGTGGGCGTAGGGAAGCACCTAAACGCTACCTATTTGAGAAAAAAGTGCGTATTTGAAACCAAATTTATTAAATTCAATTCTCTGACTATACGCTTAAGCTAAATATTGGAGCGCCGTTCCCTATCCATACAACATGGCAAAGCCAGGACAAGCGTTGTATTTTTGGGCGGTTTACTATGTTCATCTCATTCCATCTTCTTCGATACCCGCCATCCACGCGAACGGGGTCGTAGATCTTGCCAAGAATACTTCTCTCGAAAGCATCTACAGCCTTCTCAACTTTGTTCGACATCGTCCATGTTTCTGCGCCATATAAATGAACAGGCATTATGATAGATTAGTAGAGCGAGATTTCTGTTCGTCGATAGAGATACACCTGCTGGCAAGAGTTATCCTTCGTTTGATCTCCAGGCTGAGGTTTATGGTGGAGTTTTCGCTGGATCCTAGGTAGACAAAGTCTTTCACTACTTCATAGTTATAGTCAAGGAATGTGTGGACTCTTTATATGTTGTCAGGAGGTTGTCCTCATTTACCACTAGACCAATATATTTAGCTTCTTTTTCTAAACTGGAAACTACTGCGCTTACGTCCCTTAGTTTCAGGTCGACGATGTAGATATCATCTGCATACACCCGCAGGTCGATCCTTTGCTACCTACATATCGTCCTTTAAAGTACAAAACCGCGTATCGTGATTCTGCAAAACTGCGTAACTGACATTGGCTGCCAAAAATTGGATCGTCCGGAAATATACTACGCAGATATGCGATTGCTTTATAAAAAAGAGAACCATTTTGAAATATGAGTGTTTATACGTTTTGTTGATACGCGGTTTTACACTTTAAACGATGATATGTAAGATTGGCAGCTCTTATTACGCTTTCCTACATTAAATTAAAAAGGAACACTCCAGCGCCTTCGTCTTGGTCTGCAGGTTGTGTTGGGGATACAGCCGGTAAATTTAAACGTAGAATACGTGGTATGGATAAGAGCATATCCAAGTCAAAAACTAAAGCACAACCTAAGAAAATTATATCGATAACAAAAGCGATAATAATATCGATAGCAAAATCGATAAAAACATCAATAGAAAAATCGATGAAAATATCGATATCAAAATCGATAATAATATCGATAGCAAAATCGATAAAAACATCAATAGAAAAATCGATGAAAATATCGATATCAAAATCGATAATAATATCGATAGCAAAATCGATAAAAACATCAATAGAAAAATCGATGAAAATATCGATATCAAAATCGATAATAATATCGATAGCAAAATCGATAAAAATAGCGATAACTAAATCGATTACAAAATCGATTACAAAGTCCATCAAAAAATCGATTACAAAATCGATAACAAAGTCGATAACAAAATCGATTACAAAGTCGACAACAAAATCGATAAAGTATCGGTAACAAAAACGATAACAGCATTGATAGCAAAATCGATAAAAATATCGATAACAAATCCTATTAAAATATCGATAGCAATAGCGATAGCAAAATAGATAAAAATATCGGCAATAAAACCGATAAAAATATTGATAACAAAGTCGATAAAAATATCGACAACAAAATCGATAAATATATCGATAACAAAGTCGATAGAAAAATCGATAATCATATCGATAGCAAAATCGACAACAAAATCGATAAAAAAGAAATTAACAAAATCGGTTCCAAAGTTCATAACAAAATCGAAAGCAAAATCGATAATAATATCGAGAGAAAAATCGATAATAAAATCGATATTAAAGTCGATAACAAAATCGATTTTAAAATCGATAAATAAATCAATAAAAATATCGATAACAAAATCGATAAAAAATATCGATAACAAAGTCGATAAAAATATCGATAAGTTCCGAAAATATCGATATCAAAATCAAAATAACAATATCCACAAAAATTTCGATAACACAGTCGATAAAAATATCGACCACAAAACCGACAAAATATCGATGATTATATCGGTAAGTCCCGAGAATCCCGAAATAGTTCCCAGATTGATATCCTATATCCTTTTCTCTAAAACTAACTTTATTTAAATTTTTCTTCTTCTATCTTCATCTATACTTTTATCGGTATCCTCATCCTCATCTTTTTCTTTATATTTATGTGTGTTTTTATTTATGTGTTTATCATATTCTCCATGTACATATTCCCCTTCACCTTTGCCCTTATATAAGTAAAGTATTTAAATTTACAGTGGTCTTAATTTTTGCCTTTATCTTTACGCAACTTTGTTGTTGTTTTTATTTTTACCTTTGCTTTTATCCTTTTCTTTATCTACATATGTACGTACTCACCTTTACNAGTGGTCTTAATTTTTGCCTTTATCTTTACGCAACTTTGTTGTTGTTTTTATTTTTACCTTTGCTTTTATCCTTTTCTTTATCTACATATGTACGTACTCACCTTTACTTTTATTCTTGGATTCATCTTTTTCTAAGTATATGTATGTTAGGGCGGGTCGATTTAAAAATCGCTCATTGCTCTGTGAA
>NW_016193552.1:0-3272 GCF_001687245.7 Rhagoletis zephyria | reverse complement strand
GGTATTTAATGTTCGGCTCGGCCCGAACTTAGACTTTCTTACTTGTTTTGGTTGAAATTTTTTCGAAAAACTTTGGAGTATTTAAATTTTTGGTTTGGGTTCTGTAGAATATTTTATGATTTTAGGATTTTTGGGAGTTTCAGTTTTAGTACCTATAAAAGTTTTTTTTTCGCTATTTTTTAGTTTTTTTTTTTACTTTTCGCGATTTCTTAGAGTTCTTTTTATTTTTCGTATTACTGGGAATATTTTGAAATTTTTTGGTTAATTCTCGGTCTACTCGATGCTTTCTAAAAAATTGTTGAATTTTGTTTTCAAAACACTTTGGAGTATTTGAATTTTGTTTAGATTCTTTGAAACTTTTTGTTTTTGATGTTGGTTTTTATAATTTTTGGGGTTTTTGGACTTTTGGGAGTTTTAATTTAAGTACCCACCAACGTTTTTTTGGTGTTTTAGTCTTTTTTTAACTTTTCGATTCGATTTTCGATTTCTCAGAGTTATTTTTATTTTTCTGATTATTTGGAGATTTTGGAACTGTTTAGTAAATTCTGGGTTTCCTGGATACTTTCCGAAAAATTGTTGAAACCTTTTCTAGCAATTTTGAAGTACTTAAAAAATTTTTAAGATGCTTTGAAACCTTTTTGGATCACTTGTTTTAATTTTTCATGTTTTTTTTGGAATTTTGTGAGTTTTAATTTAAGTGACTACCAAATTTGTTTAGGTCTTTTTTGTAACTTTTTGCGTTTTTTCATGGATGTTTTTATTTTTGCGAATTACTTATTTTTTAGGATTTTTATATATATATATTTAGGATTTTTTAGTGAATCCTGGGTCTCCTGGATACTTTCCGAAAAATTGTTGAAATTTTTCCTAACACTTTGGAGTATTTAAAATTTTGTTTGAGATGCTTTAAAACGTTTTAGTATTTTTTGGAATTTCTTATGTTTTTTTTTTAGGTTTTTGTACGTTTGGGAGTTTTTAAGGGTCTTTCAAAGTCATTGTACGTGCTGTTTAGTCGTTTTCTTTTAGGAATCATCTTTTTTGCTATTTGACAGAGCATCACGGTCCTTTGGAATACACCCGAATTTCTATGTTTTTTTGGCTTTTGCAGTTTTTGTATTTTGTTTTTTCCGGGTCCTTTTGAAATTGTTTGAGTTTTTTCAAAACGTTTCAGAGAATTTGTAACAAGCTTTTGTATTTCTCGCAAGTTTGTTGTAATTTTTGCTTGTAATTTTGCGACATTTTTGCATTTGGTTTTTCAGAATTTTTTGGTATTCTCTGTTTTTGTGGATTTTTCGTGTATAGTTTACTTTTTTTCGAAACTATTTGGCACTTTTTTCGGAAGTTTTTCGGATACATCGCGACTCCTTTACGGACTCCTTTAAGACAGCATTTTTTGGGGCGTTTTTTTTTTTAGTATTTTTGTTTTTAATAGAAATTTTTCTGATGACTTACGATTGAATGGTGATATTAGAATAAAAATTCTCTCACTTTGGCGCTTTATCTTTTGTTCTGCTTCACATACAATTCCGCATCCGAATACAGTTTCCAAAAATTTCAGCCGCAATTGCTTGCCTGGAGTTTACTGGTTGCTTAAACCTGCGGTTGTTGCTTTTCGGCAAACTAAAATTTACCTGGTCAAGAAAATGCCTTTGAAGGAGTCTCGTACTTGTAGAAAATTCACTGTTACGTATTTTCTTTTTGTGTTTCTCTCTATTTCAGAAAATATTATTTTAGGAAAACAAGTAAAGTTATTACTTTGCAAGTAAACTTCTTCACTGTTAACGAAATCGCCTGCTAATACAGACCTCTGGTATACACGTACGTACATGCATGATGTTGGCCTTGCAATCTTGGAAAATTGCACTCGATTTATATGCAAAAGCAGCGGCTGTGGCATAATTGGCATGCAAATACTGGCATACATTGGGGACAGACTCCTAAAAGTAGACTTCTGCTTCACTCAATCACCAACTAATTTCACTGTTGTTGCTGCTGCATTTTGCCATTTACCGTTTAATTCAATATTCCTGATGAAAGCTTTAATTACGAAAATTCATCAAAAACAAAAACTTTATACGTACTAGCAGGTGGCCGTGTGCAACACAGCAGGTGGTGGCATGCAACACGCATCTATGGCATTCACTTTTTGTCCGCCGCTGTGTGCATTTATGTGTGTGTCTGTGTGTTGATGCTGTGCAACAAATGAACGCACTATGTATGGGAGCTTGTGTTAAAGAAGCTTCAGGCAATGCAACAGCAACAACAAACAGCAGAGAGCCACTTAATAATGTGTTTGGAGTAAAAGCAGTAAAGCAGTAAAGCAGCAACAACTGCAACAGCAAATCACTTCAACAACGACAACACCACTGGGACACTACACCATTTTAGCAGTATGAGAGATTCAGCAACAACAACTACAGCAACATGTTATATTTCAAAATTAACTGCGAATTTGTTGTTCGTGTAAAGTATGCGATAGCAGAGAGCTTGCAACAAGCACACAAAGAACTCCTGCCACGCACTAATACATACGCACACACTCTCGCCTGAAATTGTAATAACAAATACACCAATTTCCATCCAGACAGCTCCACTTTACCGCTTTTACCAGCGTTACTTAATCCAAAAACATCAACTATCCATTCCCGATTATTTTGTTTTTGGTTTGCCGCTTGTTGCATGCCCCCCTAAGCTGCCTACCCATATATGTGTGCTTTTTGTTACTTGCGTCCATACTAAACGCCTGGCTACTTACTTGGCTGGGTATTAAATTTGCTGAAAATTGGTTATTCGTGTCTTTTGTTAGATAAACTTGCAAAACAATACACAAAGGACTAGACAAATAGCGTTGGGTAACCTGGGCATGCGTGGTTAGAGTCATTTTTCGATGGTTGGGGTTCGAAATGAAAATTATGTACAATATTTACAGTATAGCTGCCTAATATACTCAGTGTGTGATGCTACGCTGCCCACTTTCAAATGGTGAAATAATTTTTTATGGTTGATATTGAAAGATTTTTCAGAAGCAAAATTTTTTATGAGCACAAGCAGGAACAAAATCCCTGGTTGACGCAGATTTCCATGGAAGTGATTAATCGCCTCAAGACTCGCCTAAACATCGAACTTGCCGAATCGGCTCACGATGACTGCAAACCAGAGACCCAGAACCCAGAATAATAAATATTTCATGGTGGAGTTTTAAAAAAGTCAACCAAATTTTTGAAAGAATTATAAGAGTCTTTTGATAATAATTATGTATGAGAAAAAAATTT
>NW_016193550.1:0-3272 GCF_001687245.7 Rhagoletis zephyria | reverse complement strand
TGCTGTTGAAAATGCTTTTGGGCATCGCATAGATATACTTATGTACATATATATATATACACGTATGCTTTTCCGCGGGTAAGTAGACAATTCATTTTATACAAAATGCAATTTCGCTGCAATTTTATCTGTCCGCTTGCTTTTTTATGTGAAAGTGAGGGTCGTTGTGCCAGTTGGCTTATTATCTCTGCATGGAAATTTCGCTTAATATAATCGCGAAATTCGTTTTTAAAATTTGGCTCAAAATGCTATATTTCTCTATTGCTATGTCTTCACTACAAAGGAATTTTTATAATACATAATATGGCTTTAAGATGTTATCTCTAGTAGGGTTGAAAAGAACTAGAACTCGAGGTCACACCATCGCTCACTTACATTAAAGAAAATTAAAAAGAATTTTTGTGAATGTTAATCTGATTCACTTCTACTCACTAAAACTTTAAAATTTCTTTTACAAAATTCTTAAAATGATGGCAGACCCAAAATCCTGTTTACCGGAAATATCAAGAAAGAGGGCCGAAGCACTCCTACACCTTACAGGCACGAAGTAAGAATTGATGATGGTCTCCACGGTACCCTTGTAAACCACTTGGTTCTTAGCAAAAATGTGCTTAGGCTTCAAACGTTCGCCGCTTTGCGATAATCGAGATCGTTGAAGAAATGTCTCCCAAGAGCTTTTGCGCTACGTTTTGTTAGAGCCAAGCAATGGCAGGGAATATGTAGGATAGTTTCCTTTTCGCCTTCATCCATGTAGCTTCTGCAGTAGTCGTTCCAGGGTGCGCCCAGTTTAGCTGCATGTAAACCAATCAGATAATGTCCGGTGCGAACTCCAGTCACTATGCGAATATACTACCTCCTTAGATTAAGTAGAATCTTGGTGCGTTGGGTATCTATGGTTGGCCAGAGTGTTTTGACAATGCGACCGGTCGCCATCTTTCATTGGAAACTTCTATGCATTTTTCATGCAGTAGAAGTTTGCATGTTTGAATAGGCATGTCGAGATAATTCCATATATCTCTATCAGGCAATGTCGTTCCATGATGTACGAGTTCGTCGGCCTTGTAGTTGTCCCTGAATGTCGTAATGGGCAGGTACCTAGACACCACGTGTTCTGAACAACCCAGCCATCTCGTTGAGAGATCCGCGGCATTGCTCAACTACTTTTGAAGTNTCGCGAACCTGGTCTTGGAAGTGCGTGTGGGTGGGATGTAGTCGGCTGAAATACTTATTACTAAAAAAAAGTTTTGGAGTCACGAAATGGTCTTCTAAAGATAGACCACCCATTAACCCTGGTAAAGTGGAGCTCATCTCATTAAAAAAAGAATAGAGTCTGAGATGTTTTGCTCTCCACAATCGATATCGTGCTTTCCATGCCTATTGACAGGGTCGACTACTTGATCGGTATGCCAGAAAATAAGCTGACGCAGAGGCTTAAAATTGGCAAACGACTCAAAAAAGCATAGTGATTATTTTCTTTTCGTTGCTGGTGTTTCCGACAGGGTATGTATATAAACACGAAATTACACTGAAGATGTCGCAATGGCGAAACCGGGTTCCTTTCTAAACCAAATTTGACAAGAGACGACCGAAAATTGTTCCAGGATACATTATTATTTTCTGTTGAAGAAGCGACATTGGCAAGGGGTATAAACTTTCGACACTGTTGATGTTATATGAAGTTATTGTCTGAAGAACCTCGATAAAAAAGTTACAACTGATATCTAAAAGAAGTAAACCGTATCGACATATTTGTTTTAAAGGGCACTTCTTTTCTTTAAATACGGCAATATTGTAGCAAGGAACGGACATTGCAACGCACCCTCTTGTTTGGTTTGCGGACTAGTCACTGATGAATGGGCTTAGAGTTCGTTTAGTGTGCGCTGAGCGAAAGTTTAAATGAGCTAACTGCTAACATCCTTTTTTTCGGTGGTAGTCCACCGACAGCAAAAGAGCTGACTAAGCATTAATATCGATTCGGACCAGAGTCTCGAATAATAAATGCTCAATGAGAGCACATATTTACAGTAAGACTAGATTTAATTTAAGATAATATGGAATGTTACTATCAAAGGACCTTCTTCTTGGACTACTATCATCAGCATGTCTTAAAACTCCCTGAGTAACTGAATTTTTTTCATCTCGTCACAAAAGCGCTTAGAGTTTATGTAAATTATAGTTCATTGTTTCCATTTTATTGCCTAAATTTCCCTTAAGCGCACTAAAGCACAGCGCTATGCATTTCTGCGCAATCACCAAAAAAAAAAGGCAAAGCAAAAGCACAGAACAGCTGAGATAGCAATAAGCGGTGACCCGAAAATGTAACAAAAGTGCGCAAAAACGGAAACATTCTGAAATAGTGATAATAAGGAAAATACGTATAGAAAGGATACTTTAGGAAAAATGCGTATAATAGAGGAAAATGCTGTGTACAGTCCCAGAGCGAATATTACATCTAAGCACTCTATAACTAACCCTTCTTTAAGTTTGAATGAAGTTTTATAGCTTGGCTCGAAAAAATACCAAAATTCTAAGTTAAGGATAACAAAAGTGAATAACACTCGCCAATGGAGTTATTTGTGTTCATACATACGGGTATGTGGGCTACTCAATAACATATGCATGGCACCTATAAATGAACAAACGTCCGCACACATGCACAGACATAATTCCGTTTAAAATTGTCAACGTTTATAGATATGGGAAACTAAATAATAACAATGAGAGGTGAGCATATGACCACTACTGGAAAAAAGGGACAACACAATTTAGTTGAATAACCCGCTGCGCAGAAAGGCTGCTTTTATTTGGAAATGTAAAAATAAATAAATAGAAGGCAAAAAGAACAAGAAAAAACGGAATTTATTTGACAGAAAGAGTTGGGTTGGCTGAAAACGGTGATGATGGGCGCTTATATTCTTTTGGTTAAAAAAAGAATGAGCGTCTCGAATGCTGCTGGCATTCGAAAAATATTGCATACTTGTGGGCGTTTTGGACAGTTTTGAGCGAACCCAGACAATTTGATTTTAAGTGATGCATTGGGCGTATCGTTAGCCGATTTAAACGGTTGTGGCTGGGTGGTTTATGCTTGAGGGCACATATGTTTTATAGCGAATGAGACCGCAAGAGCATATGGAGCGCTTGAGCGTATGAACACATATGTATGTACATTGTACATATATACATAGACATTTCGGGAAAAAAATGAACAAACCAGAGGAGAGGCAATTACATATAGTTGGAAAAAGGAAAGGAAAATAAAATTAAATACAAAA
>NW_016193549.1:0-3272 GCF_001687245.7 Rhagoletis zephyria | reverse complement strand
GAAGCAGAGATGGGCACAATCAATCAATCAAAGGGTTTGGGCCTTTGATTGATTGATTGGTAAGGATCCTTTGATTGATTGGTTCAGATTGGTAAAAATTGGCGATTAATTGATTGATTGGTTACTGATTGGTAAAATCGTGTCGTGCCAAGACCGTGGTATAGCTGCTTCTGAGGTGTAGTTGCTGCTACGGCTGCTCCCGCGGTGGTCAAAAGAGGTCGCTACAGGTCAAATGAAGCCTCCAAATCAGTGATATAGCCGCTCGGCAGGAGTTGTTACCTCTACGGGTGTAGCCGAGCGTCCAAATATGGTAGGTAATCGTCGCATGAAGCCTCAGATCCATGGTATAGCTGCATTCGAGGTGTTCTATCTATCTGAAGTGAGGTCACTCTCGTCGGTTTGCTGCCCTCCGCCATGGTTCATTGTAAACTGCAGCTCATCAGCGATAGGAGCCTGCTCTGCGGTGGTTATGGCATCTTCAAAGAGCGTGCGGTCGAGCGTGATTATCCCGTTCTCCTGCCAGCTACGTAAACATAGGATCTCTTGAACCGCGTCGCCTGTGAGGCGTTGCCGGCGTGGTTGTAATAGATTGCCACCCTGGCTGAAGATGCGCTCCGGTTCATCGCTCATTGCCGGCGTCGAATAGACGTCTAATGCCATCTGCGCCAATTGAGGCCATACAGAGCGCTTGCTAATCCAGTATGGGATTGGTGATTGAGCAGCGTGCACCTGCGCAAAGGGCTCCGATAGATAAGCCTGTAGCTGATCGACGCTCCGCAGGTCATCGTCGGCTGTCGACCATTCGTCGGTAACACCATGATCTATAGGCGTCGCTGGCATCGCGGTGTGCCGGTCGGCGACGGTGGTATCCTTGTATTCACTCCATAGGGCCTCAATCGCGGCCTTGGCATCTCTTAACCAATCTTGCTTGCCATCCCAATAGCGCTCAAACCAACGCCATTTGAGGCGTGGATGGAGCACCACCGCTGCTCTGAAGATAGGGTTATCGTCGGTCTTTTTGTAGTAGCTATCGAGCTTCTGCCAGCCGAGGTTGATGTTAGTGCTGAAGTGATGCTCACAGTCGAGGATTGGCGGCTGCGCTACAGGTTGAGTTGGTTGATTATCAAGCGTCACAGCCTCGGCCCTGGTTTCACCAATTATGGTCGGATTATCGTCATTTTTAGATGCGATTGTAGCCCTCGGTCGTGGCTGCGAGCGCCGCGTGCGCTTGCGTGGATTAGGTGCTGGTTGCGATGGTGGTGGTGAGGCTAGGGGAGCCTGCTGTTCGACCGGCTTATGACGCTCGCGCGCGGCCTCGAAGCCAGCTAAGATCTCTTCAAATACAGGGAGGACCTGCCAGATTGCGCTCTTCACGCCTACGCCATCCTGTGAAGCTATACTGACCTGGCCTTGTAGCTTCATTGTAGCTACCTTACAAGGCTTCAGAATAGCCACGTAGGCTTTGATTATCTCCCAATCGTCGGCTTGAAGTGAATCGTCGAGAAGTGAAGGCTTCCGTGGCCCGCCGTCCTATAGCCGTAGTGATTCATGCCATGCCACCGTGGCGCGATAATTACCGCGCTCGCGGTCGATGAACTCGTCGATTGCCGGTCGGAGTTGTATAGCTCGCACTGCGGCGTCGTACCAGCTATTCCACCGTGTGAGGTTATCGCGGATTAGCTCCATGGCACGCGGCTTCCCTTCATGATCGCGCAGGGGCTCCGGTTGGCTCAATTGCACCTCCTGAAATACCTCTCTCCGCTTAGATGAGTGGCAGATGTACTTGATTAGATTGTGGAGCTTGCCAATTGGCCCCTTCCGACGCCAGCTCCGTAATTCGACTTCTTCCGCAGTGACGTTTGTAAGCACCTCTTCGAATGCTTCCACGTCTTCCCCGAATAGGACCTGGTGGGCGACGAGGTTGATAATATGACCCATACATAGTACGCGCCGCTTGCCCGCGTCGATGGCAAGGGCCTCAGATAGATGGTTCATGCAGGCGGTGTTCTCGGAGGCGTTGTCGGTGATGGCGTAGCCAAAGCGGTTTTGAAGCTTGAAGTGATCGAGAATCTCAGTAAGCGTTGCAGCGATGCTCGCACCTGTATGGGCACCTTTCATGCGAGGTAATGCAAGCAGCGTAGTACAGGGCTTATATTGCGCATTTAGATAATGCGCAACGACTCCTAAGAGCGATAACCGCCTGCCAGGTGACGTCCAAAGGTCAAAAGATAGGTTGATGCGCGTTGTAGCTCCTGCGAGCTCTGCTTCGACTGCAGCTAGTGATTGGTCGTATGCAATGCCAATATAACGTCGGATTGACCTCCTAGATGGTATGTAGCCGATTAGACGAGGTTGGCAATGGATCAGGAGCGTGCGTAGGGCGTCGGATTCAACCTTTGCAAAAGGGAGCTGCTCTACAGTGAATAACCGTAGGAGTAGTGCTTTGAACGTCGATAGATCGAACTCCGGTGCTATGCCTGCTGACGACGATTGCCACGCGCGCTGTATTGCCGGTGCTATCTGCGCCTGTTTTACAGGTAACGGGCCATCTTGGTTCAAGCCATGGTGGATCTCTAGGTGATAACCTGCAGCAGAGGTCGCTTGCGCGCGGTAAATGTGACCATCTGGGCGGCGAGGCTGTGGATGGCGATAATGGCAGTATTTACACAGCCAGTAGTCGTGATTATCTGTCTGCTTCCTTATCCGCCAACCGTGGTCATATATCCAGCTCTTGAAACGCTTGCGAAGGCGTGGTGACTGCTCGTAACCGTGTAGGCGGCTCCAATCGAGGTTCTCGTAGATTGCGGGATTAGGAGCTGATTCATCGGTTGAAGGGTTTGTTCCTGTGCTTGGGAAGTCGCTTGGGCGCTGTATTTCGGTAGGCGCTTCGAGTTCTGATGTGGGAGGTACGGAGGATAGGAAGGATCGAATAGAATGGGCCATGGTTAGAAGGATCTCGGTGGTGGTGATGAATTATCGTCAAAATTTGGTGGAGGAGTAGTTAGGCACGGAGGTCTGCGGAGGCGTCTGAAAGGGGTAAAGTGGACGCGGCAAGCGCGGTTATGCAGCGGGCCGGGCTTTGCCGTGCGGAGCCGTCTGGGGTAGTCGGTCACGTGACTGAGATCTGCCTCTAACTAATCCACAACGCGTTATAGATTGGTAATTAATTGGTTAGGATGAGGCTTTGATTGATTGGTTCTGATTGGTAACTCAGGGGCCTTTGATTGATTGATTGGTTAATTGATTGATTGTGCCCACCTCTCACCGTGAGA
>NW_016193546.1:3129-3272 GCF_001687245.7 Rhagoletis zephyria | reverse complement strand
AAATCGCTTAGGCGGTTACAGCGCCAAAAAAGAAGAAGAAGAAGAGGTTGCCAGAAAGAATTCGCAATCACGAAAAACATTTGATTGTCGCACATGGTTGCATTTATGTCTATGATAATTTGAATAAATAAGTTTGTTAAATT
>NW_016193546.1:0-2963 GCF_001687245.7 Rhagoletis zephyria | reverse complement strand
CTTTGCTGAACTCGGCCAAAATCGCTTAGGCGGTTACAGCGCCAAAAAAGAAGAAGAAGAAGAGGTTGCCAGAAAGAATTCGCAATCACGAAAAACATTTGATTGTCGCACATGGTTGCATTTATGTCTATGATAATTTGAATAAATAAGTTTGTTAAATTGAATCAAAATTTTATAATATAATNATGGTTGCATTTATGTCTATGATAATTTGAATAAATAAGTTTGTTAAATTAATTATAATAATAAAATTATAATAAATNGACTGGCGTGCTTTGCTGAACTCGGCCAAAATCGCTTAGGCGGTTACAGCGCCAAAAAAGAAGAAGAAGAAGAGGTTGCCAGAAAGAATTCGCAATCACGAAAAACATTTGATTGTCGCACATGGTTGCATTTATGTCTATGATAATTTGAATAAATAAGTTTGTTAAATTGAATCAAAATTTTATAATATAATAAATTATAATAAATTTTATAATCAAGACGTTGCCATTTTTAACTTTATTTTCCTTTTCGATAGTCATATTATTGCCTTTTTATAATCAGGCAATAATAAAAAAGNCGATAGTCATATTATTGCCTTTTTATAATCAGGCAATATTAAAAAAGAATATTAAAAAAGAATATTTCGCCATCGAATAAACAGTGAGTTAGGTATTTGCAAATTATTTTTATTTGCGAATACCTTACGTATAAACGTAGTATAATTTGAATAAATAAGTTCGTTAAATTAAAAAATTTATATTTTTTATGATTTGTTGATATAATCGATTTAGTTAATTCCAATGATTTGAACTTAACTCGACTGAAAAAAATTGATTGAGAGTCGATTTAAGTAACTTGACAGCTAAATCGTACGATAGAGAAATTGAAATGTGTGTTAAAGAAAGTCAGAACAACAAGAAATATACGTGTATATCCTGTTTTTGTCCATCTGAAAACATTTTAAAAATTCTATAAAAATTTATTGTTTGAAATGCAGAAACCAGCTGGCAGGTAAACTTGCAATTTCGGCAAATTTGCCGAAATTAGCAAGTTTCTCAACATCAGAGAGAATTTTATTTTACCCTATGATATTTTGAGTGTTGGATAATTCTTGCTGGATTTTCGACGAACAAAGCCATGGTACATGGTGAAATAAAAATATNACTGAGATTCAATTACGCCCAGTAAAAATCATGATAAAAACATTAGAAGGTAAAAATATTTCTCAATTTAGATTTTAAAGTTTTTTCTGAAACTTGAATGTAACTCTGTGCGGAGAATGAGAGAATTGAAAATCAGGTGATCTCAGCTGTAAACAAACAAAATGGCGCTTTCCATACTTGGACTCATGGTGAAATAAAAATATGGTGATATCAGTAATCCAATATGGCGTCGAATTTGACAAAATTCGCCATCATAAATTACAATGTTGCTTACTCTATTTTTAGTTTCTATTTGTGTTTCCAATAAGAAATATTGTGTAGGCAACACTGTTTCTCTTNCCAATATGGCGTCGAATTTGACAAAATTCGCCATCATAAATTACAATGTTTCTTACTCTATTTTTAGTTTCTATTTGTGTTTCCAATAAGAAATATAGTGTAGGCAACACTGTTTCTCTGTTTCCTTTTTTACTTTGACATTCGCCTGCGTTCTCACTAAATTGCGTAAAATTTTCGGAACTTTTAGTTGCGTTGGTAAGTTATCTGTATTATATTTTCGATATTTTTGGTTAAAGTAATACTTTTTCCTTAACTAGCCCCGAATAAAGACTAAAGAGCATTCAAAAAGCGCCTTGCTGCTGTTCCTGCTGCAACGTACCACCAAATTGGTTTGTAATTCAACATTGCGACATACATACTTAATGTACATGCATATAATTTATACATTTTCTATTAAATGTTGTGCTTGTCCTCAACCAGCTTTACACTGTTCTGTTCCTGGTGGAACATAGCACCATAGTGCCTGGTGATTCCACATCCCAACAGCAAGGTTGAAGTCGGTTCCTGCTTCATTGTGCCACCTTATTGCTAGGTGAATCAACAACCAAGTTTGTTGCTCTTGCTGCATTGTGCCACCGTATTGGTGTATGATTTAACATTGCGATTTGTAAGTATGTGTGTTGTGAATAAAATTCATACATTTCTATAAAACTTTCACTTTGTTCAACCAGCTCTACATTGTGCTGATCCTGCTGCGTTGTGTCACCTTATTGTTAAGTGATTCAACAACCGAGTTTGAAGGCTGTTCCTGCTGCATTGTGCCACCCTATTGTAACGTAATTTGAACTTCTGAGCTGTAAACTTCTTTCGTGGTAAGATTTTACATAAAGTAGATCTTTTGTTAAAATGTAAACATGTACACGTTCTGAGATTTTGTAGAATAAAGAATGAAACATACATAAGTGGCCNAGCTCTACATTGTGCTGATCCTGCTGCGTTGTGTCACCTTATTGTTAAGTGATTCAACAACCGAGTTTGAAGGCTGTTCCTGCTGCATTGTGCCACCCTATTGTAACGTAATTTGAACTTCTGAGCTGTAAACTTCTTTCGTGGTAAGATTTTACATAAAGTAGATCTTTTGTTAAAATGTAAACATGTACACGTTCTGAGATTTTGTAGAATAAAGAATGAAACATACATAAGTGGCCAACTATTTCACTTTGAAATCGGGGAGCTATGGTATTAACCGATACTGTATATAAATACACAAAACAAACAAACATTTTATTTGTCACGTAGAAATAATCGTTTCATAGCTTGGTGATTTTTAGTCTACAGTTGTATACTAGTTGTTAACCCTCTGGAAGATATATCACAATCTAGCTCTAAGTGGGAACCCCAAAAATGGTTCATTACTTTAGCTTTTATTGATTGGATTATTTTATTATTTAACGGTGTAAATTTCATAATACGACTTTTATGCTTAAGACATGCAACAATACGACAGTATACAACACCTAGTGAATATGTTTTATC
>NW_016193545.1:0-3273 GCF_001687245.7 Rhagoletis zephyria | reverse complement strand
AAAAAAAAAACAAAATGAACAATGTTGCTACAAATTACGCCGCAATACTCGTAAATGCTAAGCATTAAACCTTATTTTATAGCCGCAAAAATAAGTTAGAGGGAAATATATATAAAAGATAATAAAATTAAGAAAAAAGGAAAAATAAAAAAGGAGTAGAGGAAAATGATAAAAGGAGGAAATTTTCTCAAGGCTTTTACGAAGAAATTTCTTTCGCCAGCGCAGCAAGATGGTTTGAAATTAAAGGCAAGAAAACTCCGATTATAGAAAGCGAAGGTGTTACTCATTTTCTCAGCATAATAAAATCGACGAGCATATTTCAAATCTGCGCTTAATGATACTAAATTAGAATGGGATACAGAACTGCATATAAGTGTATTTTTGAATAGTCAATAATAGACCAGTGCCGTCCGTTATACTTCGATTGGTTTTTATGTCGTTTGATACTGAAGAAATTTGTTTTAGTTTTAATTTCAAATAGCTAAGCTCCCGGTATAAGTATTCGAATTTTCAAACTCTCCTAAATATAGTTAAGAAATAAGCAAAACGCTTGCGTACATTTTGATACTATTTTCAATTTCCAGATGTATTAAGTTAAATTTCCAGATGTATTAAGTTAATTGGATTTTTAGTTACGTGGCAACACTACTAAATGTAGGTCAGAAGTAACGCATTTTTAAACCCACTTAGTTTGATACCCATCTTTTAATATTTCCTTTAACTTATTAAATAATTTGAGTTTACCTTTTTAACAGGTGGCAACCCTCTTTAATATCGTAAATGTTTAAACTAAGGATATCTTATCACTCCTTCGATTGACGACCATATTTTAATATTTCGCATAACTTAAATTAAATTCGAGTCCGATCAAATTATTTGCAAACTAAAACCTTGTTAAACACCAATATTTTCAACAGGTGGCAGCCCTCATACATATAGCTTAGAAATAAAGTTTTTTTCAAAGTCATTTTAATTCATATCGACATTGCATTAATTTATTTAACCCATTGTATACATTGAAATTAAGTTTGCGAACCGGTGGCAACCCGGTTCAAAATATTTCAATCACAAACTCTTTTGTCTTCGCCATACATATTTCCATTTTTTAATTGCCTTCGTTTTAGTTGCACTTGATTTTTTAAACAATATGTACATTAGGGTGCCCATCGAAAACATTTTTTTCAAGACCCTACCCCCTACTTTCCTTCCTTTTTGTAAAAAATATTACTGATATTTTCATAGGTTTTTCAAAAATCATTTAGAGTTCGCGACTTGTCATTTTAGTCCAGAAAATACGGTTTTGTGCATTTATCCGTTTTCGAATGACTAGTTTTCATGAAATTTTTAAGATCCAAAATATTGAGAGAAGGGGATTTAAAGGCCTTTCAAATGATGTATAATAATCTATTGTCAGACTTGGATTGTTGGGATTTTTCATCAGGCAACTAAAAAACATTTTTTCCTAATTTTTTAAATTGTGACTATCACTAATTTCCACAATTTCAAAATATGTATTACTATCTACAATTAAATCTATTTTTAAAATAAGCTAAACTTCATTTATTGCCATCGCATAAAAATTGTCGAAGTTAATTCAGAAACTGATAAATTTACAAAACCGTACCTTCCGGCTTAAAATGACAAATCTATAAAAATAGGTGTAATATTTCTCATAAAAAGGAAGGAAATTAGAGGGTAGGGTCTTGAAATTTCAAAAAACCAATTTTTCGATTAGCACCCTAATGTACATCTGTATGTACCTATGCAGCGATACTTAGAAGATATCAACCAACAATTTCCGTACACCAAACGAAAGGAAAAAAAATTGAATTTTTGATTAAAGAAAACCAAACCATTTGAGCATTTTGGTAATAAAAGCATTATAAAATTTTTTCAAAAATTTGTTGTCCTAAAATGCTCAGTTGTTGATAAATTTATAAAAAAAAATTTTACACAATAAATTTCTACTGCTCTAAAGATTCTTTATTTCGAAAATGATAAATGATGTATTTTGTTCTGCAGTCGCTTCGTTATTTCTCGTGAAATAAGCGTTTTTGTGAAGCTCCAAAAATTACAGCTACAACATTTGAGCAAGGCATCCATACCAAACGTAAGACGTATTCTACGTCAATACAATAAATATTAAAATCTGCTCCATATGTGAGTGTCGCATAGTTAGGATATGCACTATAGTTTTGAAGCGGAATAAAATAATTAAATAACTGAAAAACAGCGAGGATCTGTGCTAACGAAATATATAAAGAAGCTTTGGAGCCGCGACAGCCAAAAATCCTCGCTAAATAGCAGTGAACTGCATTGTTCAGAAAATTGGGAAATTACTTAATATGTAGACAGATGTAAAGCTCTCTACACGGGGCATGTTCGAAAAAACAAGCAGCACATTTTTTTTCACAGCCTTTTTAATTTAAAAAAACTAAAAATTATGCCTTTTTAATATCTCTGTTTTGAAATAATAAAAAAATCCTAAGACGAATCTGATTATATTTTGATAATTTTTTCTCCATCCCTCGGCATTATCACACGATTTTTTCGAGCACACGAGTTGCTATGCTTTTTTACCACCACCTCAACTTTTACTTCCGCACTATCTGGCACTCGATGTGCTCAATTCGCTCAATGCTTTACCCCATTAATGGTTTTGTCCCTCAAAGTGCACATTAAACTTAATCAAGATATTAATAATTTAAAGGAAATGACGCTAACAATAGTAAGTGCGGAAAATGGTACGACATGGCGTATGCGTGTTGCGTGCAGTTAACGCAAATGTATGGCTACCACGACGAGAGACTGAGGTGCTGCAACGAATATTAAACAAGCTATTGCATGTAGTGTATATGGCTGTGGTGGTGGTGGTAATAGCAAGTTGTAGGCATAAAAACTGTTTTTACATACATATTACATATGTATATGTATGTAAATGTGTATGAGCTTTAAAATGTATGCGCCCTACCGATAGGCTGTAAATGGATGTGACAGACAAAATGGCCAGACGGCCGGCAATATAGCAGGCAAAAGAGTTGGTACTTTGTAGTAGCAGCTATTCGCAGAGGCTGGGCTAATGTGTATTTTTGTATATATCTATCGAAATCAACTACAAGCAGATTAACATGTTCTGCGTGGCTGAAAACAGCACAAATGGGCATTTAACCACACACACATATGCACATTCATATATATGTAATACCAGTACGTATTCAGCGCAGCGACAGGAGTAAGTTGGCAACTTAAATATTCAATACAACTGTAGACAAG